>NC_086241.1:1290000-1590000 GCF_036321145.2 Pelmatolapia mariae
TTCTCTGCCTTCTTCATTTTCTTCCTCGTGCAAAAATATGTATTTTTTTGATGTCTGCTGTCTCCAACATCTGACATAAAAAGCTTCTAAAGCTTAAAAAGCTCAACTCTTTGGTCGTCTTTATACATTATTCACCAACCAGCGATCTGCTGGTGTTTTCTGTAACAGTCCTTTATTAGCAAATATGATGGCATGCACGCAGCATAAAGTGCAGTGCAGAGGCTGAGCCACGCTGATTTGCAGAGATATTTACTTCACCTTTATCTTGTTTTAACTTGTTGTGTTTGGTCTGTGGTCCTTTGTCCCCTCTGCTACAGATGATGAGGTATTCAAAGAATGAAAGGTCAGCAGCCTATTAATAGCAGTACTGAGAACACTGTAGGAAATGCCGATGGTCTATTTCAGTGACCGCCTACTGCTGAATAATACACTGCATACTGTAGATGAAACTACAGGACATATGTTCAGTTCTTTCAGAAACCAGCCACACTGCATGGTTTTCTATTTTATCACATAGGATTGTACATCGTGGTCTTTTTCCATCTGAGGAGATTACGACCATCCACCACAGACAAATGATGCTGCATAACACTGTTTGAACAACACAGACAGCTCAAATATAACACAGCATGAGGACACAGTTACCTCGTTTACAGCGGTCTAACGCTCTGTCTTTAATTTCACTGAAACTGACCGTGGATCAGTGAAATGTTGCTGTCAGTTTGTTTCAAAGTGCAGCAAATGAAGGAAAAACCACGAGCATCATCAGCTCCCAGGTGTGCACAGTCCTTTATGCTGCGTACACGAGCGTGTGTCTCGTGTGCTGCAGCTCCTCGGTGGATTTTCAGAATCCCAGACTCCAGGATGAGTCCCGAGGCTCACACACACACACACACAGGTTAGAATCAGGCAGTAACAACAGGCGTGTGGAGAGTGAAGATTCAGGGTGTTGTCCTGATTGGCAGACGGAGAAACGAGCGCGTGCAGCACAGTCACTCTGCCGCTGATTGTCAGGAGAAGAAGAAATGATAATAACTGAAGTGGCTCATGTGTCATTTCACATAATCTCCCAGCCAGCAGCAGGATGCACTTTGGACTGATTTCACATCTAAGGTGCAGAAAATGTGCAGAACGATAAAAGAAACGGACGTGTTGTTGTTGAAATGCTGATTTGTAGTTTTCCAGGATAAACAGGTGAAGCAGGGCGGCGGCCTTTGTCTGCAGGTGATGCTTAAAGATTGCATTCAGACTTTTACAGCACAAAGGTCAGTGAGACGTCTGTGTTTGCTGCACTGTGACATTAGAGACAGTGAACGAGGGGAAACAGAATCACTGACCTGTGCTAAGAGATCGTCCTTTATCTTTTGTTCTTTATCTCTCTAACTCGAGCCACGGCCACCCAACGTCTCGAGTCTTCACAGGAGGTGGAGCATTAGCAGCACATTAGCACAGCAGCGTCTGCGGCCTGTCTGTCTGTGCAGGATAGATGTCACGCACACGGGAAAAACACGAGCTCGTAGAAAAGCGTGAGCTGCATGCAGTTCGTGTGGACAGCAACACAGATTCTATTCCTCCTGTGAAGACGTGCTTTGAGCAGCCTACTCTTTCTGTTTGTTTCTGACATACAACATTTTAAAAGGCGCCGGCTTGCTTTGACATTTAGCTGTGAGTACTGATATGTGTAAATAGTGTTTTGTTCCTCAGTAAAATAACAGTACCTTCTGAGCCGTGTTACTCATCGGCCCCGTGGCCCACGAAGCTGTGTACGCTCACATTTACCCAAACACAAACCAACAAACAGGACCTGAAAATGTCCTGATATTTTTGGAGAAATATCGCAGTGGGGTCACCAACCTCAGCTCGACTGTATTCCTGTGAGAGGAGCTCCGAATGGAAGCAGAAGGAAATTCAAACATCGAGCTTTTTATACATCAAGTTATATGTCTCTGTGCACATTTCAGATTTTGATATTGTAGCTTCAAAGGTGTGAACTTAGTGAAGTAGAAACCATGAAAGGTACCGCAGACGGAGACCCGCCCACCCAACCATTCTTCATCCAATCTTCTTCCATCTTTCTTGTAATTGATTAAATTATTTACTTTTCCAGCTTTTCTTCGAACATTGGCTGCTTTTCACTCACTCTCAGTCCACTTCTTATACTTTTGTCTCTTTACTCTGACCTGCGTCTCATTGGAGCATAAAGAAGCCACCTGCCTACCTCAGCGGATGAACCAGTGATGTGTCTACACATATAAGAAAACAAAGAAGCAGTTTTAAATGGCATCTTTAGGTTCTTTGTTACCAGCAACCTGTTGGAAAAAACAAACCTGTTGTTTCCATTTCTGTAGCTGAATCTATGAAAAATGCCAAAGAAAACACAGTTTGACATAAAATAGAATTTTTGCACCAACAAGTTGATTCAAAAAGAGCTGAAAACATTGCAGATCTCAGCACAGTGTGTCCTCAACGAGTAGAGGACAAAGGACGAAGTGTGAGGCCTAAAAACATACAGCTGATACACACCTGCCAAAGGTCACAGGTCACACTGTCAGTGCAGTAAAAGCACAGTGAAAGAAACACAGAGAGGAAGTGTGTCCGTCATGGATGGGCCTCCCCCAGCCTGGGCACAAACACTGTGGGGTCATCCTGACAGAGAACAGAGCTAAAGGCAGAAACATCCAAAGAAGAGCTCGGAGCGTCCCCCTGTGTAAAAACTGTTTCTGTTGTTTGTGTTTGCAAATGCTTCGATAAATCGCTGCACCTGTTTCCCATCTCTGAGCAAATTACAAAGAAATAATAAGAAGTGTGCATGTGTCCTACACAGAGAGGACAGCTCGGTGTGGGCTGTGTTTACCAGGCTGCATGAACATTTACACCTGTTGGTGGCAGGTCTGCAGACCTCACCTGATTAGCATGCCGTCATCACCTGTTGGAGTTCACCTTCTCAGGTGTGTCCACAAAGCTTCCAAAGCAGCAGCAATTTTTAATGTAGTCTTTGGCCTGAGAGTTTACTACAGACTCTGCACAGAGGGAAAAATTCAGCTTCTGTGATCTGATCCGACGTTCGTGTGAAGTTGGAGTTTCCATCTGTGACTGAGCAGTTTGCATCCGAGGAGTTTGGAGTCAGGTGAGAGTGAGGCCAGGAGCTCGTTTCTTCCAGCATTCGTCAGGTTGTGAATTTCTTCCCCACGGTGAGACTGTCGACGCGGCCGCTGCCATCCATCCAACGAGTGCGTGCCAGCTCTGCTCATTTACAGCACAGCTGTCACTCAGCACCACTCTGTCCGCTCCTACAGAATGAAGAATCAAACTGCTGGAAGTTTTTGTGAAACACTGGAGGAAATCTGGCTCGGCTGCAAAGGGGCACGACCGGATTTCTACAGCTGCTGTCAGAAGTTTGAGCCCCACACATACAGAACGTCTGAGACGCTGTTCTATGGAGACCGCAGGACAACAAACGTCCTGCAGACCGCTGCAGACTGTGCCTTCTCAGCCATCCAACCTTTACATCTTCATCCAGAATGAAGAGATCCCTGCTGACTGCAACATTCAAAGAACAACCTGTGAGTAAGTTTAACTATACTCAACTATACTGTATAATAATGAAATAAATACTTCGTACTGCGTGCTGAAGAACAGAGTAGCGAAATAAAATAAGATCCTTGTTTTGTTACTGTAACCTCTCCTGGATGGCAGGCTGAGTATCAGACTTTCTACCTGAGCCAAGGTGTTGTTGAACCTGCTGATCCACAGAAGGGTTAAACAGCAGACACGTACAGGCTTTCTGTACTTAAGTACAAGTACAGATACTAGGGTTAAAAATACTTTTTTACCCAAGTAAACATTAAAAAGTACCGACTCTGAGCTCAAAGTAAGAAAGTGAACCGTAGCTCCTCGAAGGACGATTCTACCATTCTTAGTTTGTTTTGTATGAAAATCCATAATTTATTAAAACACGTCATATACTGATCCAATATGTGATTAAACCACATGTTAAATTCAAATCTGCAGTTATCAAACGTCACTGAGCATCCTTACCTTTAACTCTAACCTCTCCTGTCCTTCTTTCTTATCTTTCTCCATCCCTGAGTGAACGTAGCTGTCTGTCTTTTCTCTCCCTGTGAAAAAAGCAGCTGGACCTTTAGCTGCAAAACACTGTGAGACAAACTGCAAACACACAGTTTGTGTTGTTTGGTGAGCTCATAGAAACGCTGCATTTCAAATGACCTGACACTGAAAGCTGTTACTCCCTTCATGCTCGCTCCTCTTCAGCAGAGCTAGCTGGATGCTGAAGTTCCGCTAACACAGCTTATGGATACCTGCAGTCGTTCCTCCCGAGTATAAACGCCATAAATGTTACTGCTGAACATCACGTAAGGAGCCTGCTTTGGAGGAGTAGACAGTATATAAAGTGTATATATAATTTACATACTATTGTATAAATATAAAGAAAGGAGATATTTGTGTTCAAATGTAGGGAGTAAAAATAAAAAGTAGTCAGAAAAGTAAGTTGGTTTTTTTTTTTGTTTTTTTGTTTTTTTGCCTGTCCCATTTGGTTCTTTAGCCGTCAGAATTGTTGTCTGAAGACCAACAAGGATACCAAATGGATTTATTTTGCCAAATGGATCATCATGGCATTGCCGTATTGGTCCATTTGATCAACCTTTGTTGTTATTATTTATTTTATTTTCAGTTGTTACAGATGGGACAGACATGACTGGGGGATAGGAAAGGGAGAAAGAAAGAGAGGAAGGAAAAGAAAAACAGAAGGGAAGAGGGACAATGAGAAAGGGCACTTACAAAGACAAAGAGAAAAAGAAAAAAAAATCTCCTGGATCACCTGTTGAGAGAAAAAGAAGAGAAAACAAGCAAAAAAAACAAAACAAAGCAACATACTAAACACAACACCATCACGTTAATCTAGCTAAGTGTGAACAGCAGTAAATACTAAATATTGAATGTTGTTGTGCAGCACACACGACAGACAGCGCACAATGTGCTTTGAAGTAGCAGCTAAGAAAGGTGTAGTTTATGTCTACGAACAGTGAACACCCGTGTGCACACCTGTGTGGATCAGCGCGCTTGTATACAAAAGGTTTCTCCATGTAACGGCATCTTGCCCCTCCCTTCTTTTCCTCCCCATCCCCAGCTGCCTCCCTCTTCCCGCTCCACCACACCCACCCACACAGGTAGGGCCTTGGGGTGCGGGTGTGTCACCAGGGTGCAGGGGAGGCATTCCCCCCCCCCTCTGTCCCCTTCTGGCCACCTGTGCCTCAATTTTATTCAACAACTTAGACATCCACATTACTCACACTCTCATAACACATATATATATATAGGGCCTTGAGGGTGACCACGTTAACGGCGTCCAGTGGACGGTCTGTGTATTCAACCTTACCTCTGGCGCCGGTGCCCACCTCTCAATTTTAAATCCATGTAGACATTGAGGGTTCTCGGGAGGGGCCGTGCTAACACCTGCTGCTCTCTGGCAGCAGCACCATGCCCTCCCTTGTTTTAAATGCACTTTAGAACAACACGCAGCAACACTACACATGAGCGGGAGGAGGGAGGTATGGGGTCTTCACACACCCCCGTTCTCTACTAGCCATCGGGGCGGGGGGCTGGGAGGAGGTGTCGGCTGTCCGATTGGCCTCCCTGCTGCTGCGGAGCATGGGGCGGTCTGCTTGCCTCCACCCTGGGGGAAAGGGTCACTTCTCTTGGGTCTGGGTGCCGTTTCCCCCTCTGGGGGTGAGGGTACCTGGACCCGGGGTATAGAGTATGTTTGGGGAGTGTGATTGTGTGTACATGTCCATTTATGTCTATCCCTACGTTGGATGAGTGCTGAGTGTTTGTATATGTGTGCATGAGGGTGGGAAAGCATGTTTGTGTCTGTGTGTGCCTGTTTGTCTGTGTCTATATGTCAGGTCGGGTCTTAGACTCCACCTCTCTGGGAACACCCAGGCCCTCGAAAGTGTGGAGGTCTATCTCCCCTCACCACACTCCCTGCCGGTAACTGATGCCCTCAGGGGTCGGTGCATTGGTGGTTCTTGGTGTCCGGGGCTGGGCGCTCAGGTATACACCAGCTCACTCCCGGTGGCTACTTGGCGGGGCCTGGTGCCTGTCGCTCGGTCAGGCCTCTTCCGGGGCAAAGGGGGCCCTCGGGCCTCCGGCCTCGGGGCCTGCGACTCGGTTCACTCTGGCACAGCTGGCTGCCGGCAGAGCTGGCGGGCACGCCGGTGCAGCCCCCTCTGGCTTCTGCTCCGTGGCTACTGGGTGACCCCTCGTCTGGGGATCTCCTCAGCCCTTCCCAGGAGGGTGGCACGGATGCCCCTCCAGTGGTCCACCTTGGGCTCTCGCACTCTGGGGCCTCTGGATGTCTGAAGCCTGGATCTTCTCCATGCCTGCTTCATGCCCTGGGGGACGGGGCTATGGCCCCCCACACCCTCTAGCAGACCGTTACATAGAAAAGTAAATACTCAAGTATACGTGTAAGTACAGTAACAAAGTATTTGTACTTTGTTAGTTCCCACCTCTGTGATGCAGACAGTGCACTGATTTCCAAAATGGACAGATGACTAATAGAGAAATGATGTCATCAGCTTTCTGTTTGATCTCTGCGAGTTTCTGTTTGATGAAACATTTTGAATTACAAGTGAAGAATTCTTAAGGATGCAAATTTTGAAGCTGCCTTACATTTAATTATGTGTGCAGGCCATGCAGCCACTTTGCTTTCTAATCATCCTCATTAGTGCGATTTTATGTTGAAGCAGTTTGATTTTTCTCCTCTTGCACGCTATCACAGTCTACCACATTTATAGTTTAGTGGGAATTATGCGAGGAGCCAAGGTCTGACTGGATGCAGCTTATGCCGCTATCATTGCTGCAAACGAATTCTGCAAATGCAATTAGTTGTGCTGCTGGTGCAACAGTACACAGAGTCTTAAAGTCTGATTAATTAGATGAGCTTCATGTCCTTTTCCATTATGTGACATGGCAGCGCTGGGACGTGTTTACTCCACGTGAGGGTGGAGGTGTGAGCATATATACATGGTTTACACTCATGACAGAATGCAATGCTCACTTCATCACGAGCAGACAAGGACCAGAGCAAATCGAGGCTCTTGTGTTTCAGAGCCACAGATAAGACACAACGAGCTGCTCGGCACGAGAAACTGTGCGCGCCGCTGCAAAGCTGAAGATCGCCCGCTCTGATTGGCCGTGTCCGTGTTTCGTATCTGCAGTCAAATTAAAAAGTCAAGTAATGAGAACAATAAAGAGGCAACTCTTCCTTCTTAAAAAGGAGATTGAGATTCCGCTATACATCGGAAAATATGCCAGCATGTCTGTAGCATGCTGCAGCCAATCAGAAGGAGGTGCCTGCAGAGAACCCACACAAGCAGGAAGAACACGCAAACTCCACACAGGAAGGCTCGAGTCGAGCTCAGGACCGTCTGTGTGAGGCAGCAGTGCTAACCACGGAGCTGCCCTGCGCTGCAAGAAGAGAAGCATAAAAATAAGGAGCTATAAATGAGCTTTTAGCTCCACTTTAACGTTCTCAACGTGTCTGAAATTTGGCTCTCAGTCACAACATGGGGGAGGCCTCACCTGCAGTGTTTGCATAATTTGACTCAGGAAGGTTCTGGATTCTGGCAGCAGTGGTGCAGCACGCATTAGATTAGATTTTTATTATCTTTTCAAACAGTGTGAGGAGAAGCTGATTATGGTCAAGAGTAATTGGGTATAACTGTCGTGCATTATGAAATTATTTGGATATATTTACAGACTTTGAGAGTTTTTATTATTATTACTGCATCTTTCTCCCTGACTGCTTCCTTTCATACTCGGATTAATGCTAACATTTAGACCTGTACAGTAGCTGGAATCTTCACAATATCACAAACATGGAAGGTTAAAGCAGTTAATAGTTTGTGCTGTATACGCTGTGGTATCACACGTACCAGTGCATTAAAGATAACGTGCAAAACGTGAATCGTGTAACAGATCGAGCATTTCAAACATCAAACAAATTCTTTTTAAAAAGATGCAGATGTTGTGGAAGAGACGCCGTCCCTCACAAACAGCATCCGAAGATATTTGTAACTGAGCTGAATGTTTCACACAGCGTCAGTCACGGGCGCAGCTTCGCCTTCATCAGTCTTCGGTTTTTCGGTGCTATGCATCACAAAGATAACTGACACGTCAAGTATCTGCAGAATCAGAAAGAAGCCGTGTTCGCTGTGAAGGGTGGTGGGGATGTAAGTACCATTCAAAAAGAGGGCTGAGTCTGGCTTTGCCATGTTGCCATGGATACCGTGACATAAATGTCTCATGTGGACAGCCCAGATGTACTTGACCATCTGTTTCATTTATCAGATAAAAGGAAACACACGTGCAGAAGTTATTTGTCTAATGTAACCGCTGAACCCCGACCGCTTCTTGTAGCACTCCCCCGAATCAGTAACGCAGTGCATGGACCCCAAACCAACGCTCGTCCCTGACAGCAGAACACAAAATAAGACATATTTTTATTTTTGGTACAATAAAGCACGATGACAGCGCTCTGCGGCCTGCTGTACTGAGGACAGCACTAATGCTATGTCCTGGGCCCGCACAGAAAAGGTGTCGTGACCACCATGGATGTCACGAGGTGAGGCAGAGCAGCACATTAGCTCATTAATTCATTTTGTCCATCTCCAAAACAGCAGCTCCCAGCCAAAGGCTGCACTCGTGCCAGCTGCCTCCCCTGTTAATCTGATTCCTCACCTCGTCGGCCGGGCCAGCAGCGGAGCCGCCGCGGCGTTTTGTCTAGACATCTGCTCGAGAACACAAAGAGACTTTTGTTGTTTCCATCTGGTCACGTGTCTGTTTGTTTGTGGGATCTGGACAAAATGTCTGCAGGTGGAAGAGCGTGCTTTTATTTTCCTAATCACCTCACTGTCTGTGTGTGTGTGTGTGTGTGTGTGTGTGTGTGTGTGTGTGTGTGTGTGTGTGTGTGTGTGTGTGTGTGTGTGTGTGTGTGTGTGTGTCAGTGTGTGTGTGTGTCAGTGTGAGTGTGTGTCAGTGTGTACGGGTTCGTACTATCCTGGTGGGGACCAAAATCTGACTTTTACTATCCTGGTGGGGACTTTCTGCACCGTGGGGACCAAAATCCAGGTCCCCTCGGGGTTGAAAGCAATTTTCACACTCAAAATGCGGTTTTACTGTCAGGGTTACAATTAGGTTATGGTTAGGTTTAGGGTAAGGGTTAGGGTTAGGCATTCATTTTTAATGGTTAGGGTTAGGGTAAGGGGCTAGGGAAAGCATTATGTCAATGGGATGTCCCCACGAGGATAGCAAACCAGACATGTGTGTGTGTGTGTGTGTGTGAGTGTTTGTGTGTGTGTGTGTGTGAGTGTTTGTGTGTGTGTGTGTGTGTGTGTGTGAGTGTGTGTGTGTGTGTGTGTGTGTGTGTGTGTGTGGAGAGGGTCTTATTGGAGGAAACAGAGCTAACGAGAGAGGAGGGGGGAGTGATGGAGGGGGGAGTGATGGAGGAGCTACAAAGGGGCCAAAGCTGAAAACTGATGAATGATTTTTCCTGATGGAGACTTTAAAGGTGACGTTTCCACTTCATGAAAGACTAAAAATGAATGTGAAAGATCTCGCATCATATTTTGGACTTTAAAGTTTCAAAGCCACCATGAAACACATGTTCCTGAGATACAGACCTGAGTAGAGGCATCAGGAAAGCTAAGGCTGCCTATAGGAGGAGGATTGAAGATCACTTTGCTGACAACGACCCCAGAAAAATGTGGCAGGGGATCAATCACATTACCAACTACAGAAGCAATAACCAGGCGACATCTAGGACTGATGCCTCGCTGGCTGAGGATCTAAATCGTTTCTTCGCCCGCTTTGAGACGACCAGGCCCTCAGCTGTCACACCACTTCCACCCGCCCCCAGCACCGGCACACTAACACTTAGGGAGCATCAAGTGAGGTGTGTTCTAAGGTCAGTGAATCCCAGGAAGGCGGCAGGTCCTGATGGAATACATGGAAAGGTTCTCAGAGCATGTGCTGACGAACTGACCGGAGTCTTCACTAAAATCTTCAACCTTTCCTTGTCATTAAACACCGTCCCGCCCTGCCTCAAAACCTCCACCATCATCCCCATCGCCAAAAAGACAGCTGTGGTCAGCCCAAATGACTACAGGCCTGTTGCACTTACACCTGTAGTGATGAAGTGCTTTGAGAGACTGGTCTGTCAGCACATCAGGGCCAGTCTGCCTCCCACTTTGGACCCCCACCAATTTGCCTACAGGACAAATCGATCCACCGAGGACGCTATCACCATAGCGCTCCACACTGCGCTGAGTCACCTGGAGCACCGAGGAAGCTATGTAAGAATGCTCTTTCTGGACTTCAGCTCAGCATTCAATCATATCATCCCGGAGATCCTGGTCCAGAAACTGTCTCACCTGGGACTCTCCACCCCCATCTGCCTCTGGATCAAGGACTTCCTGACAAATAGACCACAGTCTGTCAGACTCGGCCCCCACCTGTCCAGCACCATCACACTCAGCACCGGGTCTCCACAAGGATGTGTTCTGAGTCCCCTCCTGTTTACACTCTACACATCCGACTGCTCCCCTACCCATCTCTCAAACACCATCATAAAGTTTGCGGATGACACCACCGTGGTTGGACTCATCTCAAGGGGGGATGAGTCAGACTACAGAGATGAGGTCAACAGACTGACTGAGTGGTGTTCAGTTAATAACCTCCAACTGAACACCACGAAAACTAAAGAACTCATCTTGGACTTCAGGAAGGGCAGAGCAGACCCGGCCCCACTGTACATTCACGGGAGCTGTGTGGAGAGGGTACACTCCATGAGGTTTCTGGGCGTGCAGATCTCTGATGATCTCTCCTGGACTGCAAATACCACGGCGGTGGTAAAAAAAGGCCCAGCAGCGTCTCCACTTTCTGAGAGTGCTCAGGAGGAACGACCTGGAGGAGAGGCTGCTGGTGACATTCTACAGAGCCACCATAGAGAGCATCCTAACGTACAGCATAACAACATGGTATGCAGGGTGCTCAGCTGCAGACAGGAAAGCACTGCAGAGGGTCATCAACACAGCCCAGAAGATCACTGGCTGCTCTCTGCCCAGCCTGGAGGTCATTGCAAACTCTCGGTACTTCAGCAGAGCTGGCAATATCATCAAGGATCATTCTCACCCCAGCAATCAACTGTTTGAACTATTACCATCAGGCCGACGGTACAGGTCACATAAAACCAGGACAAACAGATTCAGGGATAGCTTCTTTCCCAGAGCTATCACCATAGTAAATAAGCACAAAAACAACTGAAACCGCTTAGCTACACCATACTGTCACCGTCAATTATTATGCTGCTATTCTTACTGTCATTATATTAATGCTGCTATCCTGTATATATTGTACTTACTATTGTTTGTTTTATTGTACCTTTTATATTTTACATTTATATTTATTATTGTATTTTTGCACCAAGGGAGTGGCACTCCAATTTCGTTGTACCCTGTACAATGACAATAAAGGCTATTCTATTCTATTCTATTCTATTCTATTCTATTCTATACAGCTACCACGTACATGTAGTAAGCCACGGTGATGCGGAGTAAGACACCACCCACGGTGTAGCTGGACGGTTGGCCTGCACCCACACATCCTCACCTGTGATGTTAGATGTGTGGGATGTATGTGGGATGTGGGAGGAATGAATAAATGACACCACGCACTTTTGGAAATGTAAACAAAGTTTCTTGCCAGATGACAGAAACACCTCCACCTCGTGATAGCGCTCGGCTCGTCGTTCCTGTTTAACACACCAGTTTGGCTTTATGTCTGAAGCTAATCAGAGAACCTCTGCGTGTCCACCGCCCGTCCGCTTCAGCCGCTCCGGGCTGAGGGCCGCGGCGGTGAAGTGCTGATTTTAATTTGGGGAGCTTCTCCGTGTCGCAGTCAGCAGGCGGAGACTGTCGAAGCTGTCGGCAGACATTATAATCAGAAGCAACTGTTGATCAGAGACGTGATGAGAGAGACGGCACTCGGAGAACCCTGCACTGACCTGTGGAATAACTGAGCAATCACAAAAATGGTGGTCGAAGTCTAACTCAGGGGGGAAAAAGCTCTTTAAAACCTGCTGGTTTTTATCAGAGCTGATTACGTGCACGATATCCCCAAATCACATTTGAGTGGTTAAATATATGCATGTGCTTCAAAGAGGGACTTTAAACTGGCCTAAATGTTGTACATTGTGAGCGTGACACCAGTCGATGGTCAGAGCTGCTCACATGTACGTTATTTGGTCTCTGCTCTGACTCCAACATGGTAATCATTTAATAAATACTGACTGTAGTAGTTAAACACACAGGAGGCGCTGGCTGACGATTTACAAACATGCAGGGATGCCGCGCCTTTTAAAAAGAGGGTTTCTGTATCTCGTATCGAGCTCGTTTCATGGCGCTCATACTTCACAGCAGAGTGTAGATATGCAAATTCTGCTGTTTCCCCGGCTTCCTCGTGTCACGCTCGGGCCGGTAGGTGGCTCTTTTATCTGCTTTCTGCCCCTGAAAGATGAAGAGGAACGATAAAAAGGAAGATTACAGAGAAACAAATTCTGAGAGACAGATAAGAGGAGGCTGCAGGTCAGGCTGTGAAAGAGGTCGTAGGAGAAGAAGCCCAGCAGAATCTAAAGGGAAGCGAGAGAGGGACACTGAGCGACTCTTTGTTGCTGAAGCTGATCGTCGTGTGTCTCCGTTCTGTGACCAGATCAAACCTGACCTCGTTTTGTTAACGAGTCCACGGCTCTCGTGGATTCTGAGTGAAACGAGGAAACAAACAAAAACAAGGATTCAAAGTTCAATATGAGAGCGAATGACGGCCACGCGCTGCAATCAGACCCGTAAGGATTCTGGCAGCGACACAGTTTTTGTCTTTTTGCAGCAGCACCGCGGGTTTATTGTCCTACTTTGGAAAAAAAAAAAGGGTTAGAAAAATGGGACGTTCAGGTCGGCCATTTGATCTGAGCCCAGCAGAGGGTGTTTTTCACTTACTGAGGACAGAATCGAAGGCAGAGAGCCACAAACGAGCAGCGGCTGAAGCCGGCCTGGCGGAGCATCTACAGGGTGGAAAAGCAGCCGTTGTAAAAACAGTCGTTACATTTAGAAGGACGTCAGTTTGTGTTTGTGGATTAAAGCTGAAAGCACAAAACTCGTGTCACTGTGAAAAACACTAATAGTCCCAACTGCACATATGAGGCGTGCTGTGTGATTAGCAGCAGACTGACCGCGCTGATGTAAGCTTCCTCATGTAAACTGAAGCTTTGTAGGATTTAAAGTTGCTTAATGTTGGCTGTGACTGACTTTGGGCATTTGGGGTCCAAACAGCATTTAATTGGTTCAGGAAAGAAGAACCAATGTCATGAGCTCCCATGATGTATCAGCGAGGCCATCTGGATTATAATGAGCAATTAGACGAGTGTACTCACTGTCATTAGCATCCGCACTGATATTCATCACAATTACCATCTGAGATGTTGTCATCCATCAGCGTGCTGGATCGTATTGGCACTTTGTTTTCTTTCAGACCTTCCTTCCTTCCCCCCATTAAACGGGATATTCGGTTTTTGGTCGTTCTGAACATTTGGGGTGAATGAGTCACGTCTCGGCACAACGGCGCTCTAATCTCCTCTGTAACACCGCCTGCGGCTTTATAGAGACCAAAACATGCAGACAGCGTTACGAGCCCAGCGATGAATCTGTGTGTTCGTGTGTGGCTGTGCACAAGCTCCACGTAACACGCATCGAATGAGAGAATAGGCAAGCGTGAGGTTGGAAGAGGTGTTGTAGGCTGTTTAGAAAAGGATGCTCGCCTCCGAGTGCGAGCAGGCGATCGGTGTAGGTGTACATGTGCGAACACGAGGGTAACGCAAAGACTCCTGCGAGGAGAGGAGGAGAGAGAGACGGGCTCTTGGCTGATTTATCTTCCCACATTGTGACTCACCATTTGTCAACCACACAGTTTACATTTCTAAGCAGGAACGGAGAAAGCCAACGAGAGAGTGAGGGGAAATAAAAGGGAGAACAGAGGGAATTTAGAAAGTAGGACATCAACTCGCTGAAGCTAAAATCTGCTCTGCACTGTATCATAGTCTTGCATAAGGTTTCAATAGAAGCGATACCTTTGGATTCATAATGGCAGCGTGCGTTTGCAGCACAATGACTTCATTGTTTGGAATCCATTAGCATGAATGTACTGTACGCAGGCTTGATGGCTGGTTGACCGCATCCTGACCTCAGCATGTGTGGATCCACTGTGTGAGAATGAACTAAAGCCATTAACATGAAGTCTTTCCAAACAAACGCCTGATTGGCTGTCAGCACAGACGCAGGTTTTTCCTGTGTGTTATTTGATGGATATGATCAGCACGCCGCGCTCGCCAGACTATAGATCCAACAGCATTGTTCAAACAGCAAACTGGGTTGTTAGAGCGCGTGCACGTGTGGGTGGGCTGCAGTGTTTGGGCGACTGCCTTCAGCCATCAGCGAAGTACGAGCCAAGTAATAATGTGTCACTATTGGAAACGTGCAGCGTAAATACCTGGCGGAGCTTACGCTCATGTTGTTGTGGTTTGTAAACTTTTGTGAATGTGACAGATTCGCAGTGAAAACGTTTCCTGCGCTCGCGTTGGATTTCATTTCTTTCACTGTCATAATAAAGTCATGTTTTCTATCATAGGCTGCCGCAGATTGTGTTCATGAGCCAGTCACGTCCTTACAGTTGTGCTCGTTTCCACCCCGCGTCTCACGTGTGACTCACGCGACACGTGGTGATGAGCACGTGTCCAAAAATCACCCACAGAAATGCGCGATGTGGCATTTTTTAATGACAGGTTTGTGATTGGAGGTCTCACAGAGGTCAAATCGCACTTTGATGGCCTCCGATAGCCGACTGCACCGTACAGCTTATTTATGAAAGCAACACATGAATCCTGACAAAATGAGGCCTAAACAAACGGAGCTGTGCGGCTCTAAACTGAGGGGGGAAAGAGGTGCTGTGATATAGACCCAGATGACTCAGACGGTTATTAAGGCCAGTCACATCAGATCTCTTTAATTTATTTAGCCAATATCACAACGACTCACGGGGCTCTGAGAGGCTCCCTTCACCCTCCAATCTTTGAAACGTCTTTGTGCACACCTACAGCTTTACAGTCAGACAATATGAATATATGAATAATGTGATGCAGTTACAACCAGTGTGTGTACACGGGACCTGAACTCTGCAAAGACACACTCGTGTCTTAATAATACATCTTCACAAGACTATCAGCCTGGCAGCAGCTGATCATTAGCGCCCATTATGCAGTCTCTGAATTTCCAACACGAAAAAACACATAAATAAAATAAATAAAGAGACTAAATTAAAAGCAAATGAAGCAAAGGCAGCTGCATCCTCAGACATCCAAGATTCTGCAATAAACGACAAAGCAAGTGCATTTTATAAATATATGGTACGTAAAAACACCCCATCTGATTGGATAAACTCAATCAGTGGCTGGGCTTTCCCATCAGGCAACAAACATTACTAACCGCATGAGCTGCGGTGAGTGCCATACACAGCTTTAGCGCTGCTGTTTGGCCCCGGAGCATCAGCGCATTAGCAGCCCTGACGAGCACAGAGACGCTGCAGATTCTGGCTCCGACTCAGCACTGAAGCAAGACGAGAGTTTTGACACCTAAAGCGATTATCAATAGGCAGTGACACGGGCTTGGCTCATCACTGAGGCAGTTATGGTCTGTTATTTCCTGGCTTCCAAAAATAACAGGCCATTTGGGTGAAGTAGTGGAGTATGCTCACATGTTGGGTGGAAACCGTGGACGCACTTTCCAGTTTTTCTAAAGGTTTCAGTGACAGATGATGATGAGCAGCTGTATCTGTCACTACAATATGTGGACTTATAGAGTACAGCAGTGACGTACTTAATCGATCTGTACGTGTTCGCTACGATGGTTTATGTTTGGCAGAGGATGAATCCTGATGGCCGTGCTGGTACTGGGACTCGTTATTGATGGATAGCTCCGCCCTGACTGACTTAAACAGCTCTTTATGTTTCATACAAAATATCACACGCAGGCTCATTTAAAGGCACGTGGAGCTGAGCTGTGTGCACTGCAGGTTAATTACAAATCTCCTGTTATAGAAGTGGACTGTTGGCCTTGAGCTGCTGGAGGAAAACAACACAGACACTCGTGAAGTATTATTGAAATATCGATGAACATTTTTTAAAGTGAATACTTTCAAACTGAATTAGGCTGCAGGCTGTAACTCTGATGCAGCTGCACGGACTGCACACACAGCAGGGCAGTTTTACGTGTACTTGTACTTTGTAACAGTGAGAGGATGCGATCCCGTCTATCGCTGGAGCCTTCCAGCGCGTCTGTCTGTGGATCCTAATCTGCACACTGCTCGTAATATTTTCCTCTAAAGCTCGGCTAACCCACAGGACCCGTGTGCTATGGGTCGACTGATGCATCACGACATGTTATTCGTCCAGCTCAGGAGACAGCTGCATCTCACTGCCTACCTTAATAACACTGGAGAGAAACTTCATTTGTGTTTTAACAATGCTTCAATGAGTTCTTGATCCTGTTAGCTACAGTCTGCTCTGCTGTGCTGGCTCTGTGCGCACATCGAGCTAATACATTTAAATGTGCAAAGTTAATAAAGCTTATTCACAAAAGCATTTATAAATATTATACAGCTGCTGATGGAAAATCAGGGTCTGTGTAATAAACAGACAGTCAGTAGTTATCAGCAGCTACAAACAGCAGGGCCGGATCACACACGTGATCAGGTCGCAGTTTAAAAGAGCTTATTTATATTTCCTGGGCACGTCTATAAAAAGAGGATTTACACAAACTGCAGTCTTTGATAACTATTTTCTAGTAAACTGTGATCACTCATTATGATCACATGTGAAAATGTCCACGTTAGACAGTGTAGCATGCGCAACATGATCAGGATGTTTATATCATGACATCTAAGAAGTAATAACACCTGATACCGTAACAGGAACTACGGGGACCCTGACTGGGCCTGGTTCTGTCAGAGGACAGAGGTCACTGTGGTGATGCTTACAGTGAGCTGCGACTTGTTAATTCGTCTGTCGGAGTTAAACAGCATGTGTTTTATGATGTGCTTATTTTAAATGTAAATGTTACTACAAATAAAACGCTCGTGGCTCTGAGCTCTGAGCTCTGAGCTCGTCCCTTCTGTGTCACGTGACAAAGATTATGCATGTTTCTCTGTGGGAGCAGGGAGCCGTTTATCTTAAGAACATGTTTCTTCATTTATTGTTTTATCGCTGAGGCAGAAAAGTGATTATGGATAATTTACCTAACATTATGTTGTGAAATCTGGCTTAAGCCTCCTGTAATCCCTCAGCACATCACCAAAGCCCTGCAAATTTACGGAAGCTTGAGCATGTGCAAGCTTTGTGCTGTTGTGAGTGTTGTAACCTCCCTCTCTCCTTCACCTCGTCGCTGTGTTCAGCGTCGTCTCCCGCCTGCGTCCATTTTGTTTATTTTTTCAGCTGCTATTTTATCGTTCGCCATCGTTCCCGCCGTTCCTTTCCAATCTGCTTCCTTCCTTCTGTCCTTCCTAACATTCCCCCTGATTTCACCACGTCTACAAAAACCATCATTATCTCCCGTTTTCCTGCTCTGACTGTCCCCCCAGTGTCTCTTTTTAACTCTGTGGAGATGAGGAGGCTTTGAGGCAGGCTGGGCTCTGCTATAGGTCGTAATGATGGTGCTGGATTCTATAAAAAGCCTGCAGGCAGCTGAATCGATGGCTCCTGTTGTCAAATTGCACCTTACCCAGAGAGAGCGACAGAGGCTCTTCAGTTTCTCCTGGCTGTGTCTCTACTCTGCACCTTGTGTGTTCTTGCATTGTGTTACTGTGGGTGTGTTTCTCCAGTGGAAGTGTGCGTACTCGGGCAGGCTTGGCCTCAGCAGGACGCTGCATTAGCCACACTTAATTCTTTGGAGCAGAAAATCTCTCTGGGCTTGTGATTGTGTTACTTGACAAACAGCTCGGCTGTACTTTTCTCGCTCTGGAAACATGCTGTATATTCCACAGTGGCAAATAACGCTGATGGAGCCCAAGAGCAGAAACGCTCTCCTCCCATTCACAGTTCTTATAATGTTTAATGAAAATATGTTACGCTCATGCCCGGGTGAGCTTGCCTCCCAAGCTGTGTAATATTGTGTCATATTGTCACAGTTCTGCAGCACTAATACTTCCCCGATATAAGGCCTAGATATTTTCCCCTGGCTCAGCTTCAGCAGGAGTGGCAGTCTAAAGAGAGTTCAAATCAGCGCCAGGAAGCAACGTTTAATCTTCTGTGCCTCATGGAGAAGCCGAACGGTTGAAAAATTGTCTGATCTTTTAATATCGGAAGTTACATTCAGAGACAGCGGCTTATTTGATTGCCCCATTTCCTGCCCAGTGCTGTTTCTAAGCTTAAGGCCACTTTTATCACATTTACGAATCGAGCGACGGGTGAATTTAGACCAAATATATACCCGACACAGATACCCATTGGGGTGGCGTCAGGAAGGGCAAAACCCCACCGAATCAAAAACACAGCGCTAATTGCTTTGGCGCCACCTGGTGACGAAAGAAGCATTATGACGTCAGTGCCTGTAGACGTTAGACGGGTATTTAATAATAGAAGCTTTATAAAATCATGTAGATGAGGAACGCTTGAAGAACAGAACAAACTGCAGGACGTGAAGTTTGAGATCAGGGTTAATGAACAGGATTATGTCTCAAGTTTCCAATATAAACGGTGTGTTGTAACCACAGGATACAGTGTGTCAAATACATTCATCCTGAACAAAATCCTGTGATTGATCTGCTGTGACACGTGTGCTAACTCAAACTGTGCTGACACTGTAAATTTGTCTGAAGTCTTTCCCTTTGTCACCTGTTATATTTGAGTTGCTCAGCAGGTGTGGGCATCATTACACTTACAGCAGCTCTCCTGCTCTTTATGGTCCATCTCCACTTTGGAGGAGAAGAAACTGCATTGAGAACAGTCATCACTAAAACAATACTGTATTTTCCGCACTATAAGGCGCACTTAAAATCCTTTAATTTTCTCAAAAATCATCAGTGCGCCTTATGTATGAATTCTGATTGTGCTTACTGACCTCGGACCGATTTTATGTGCTACACGGCGCTCAAAAATCTGTCAAAAATGTTTTAGTGCGACTTTGGTAAGCTACGAAGCCGCACCGCTTGATGGATTGTTGGAGCATTACGGCTACTGTAGTCAGGAGCCTCTTGGAGGAATCTGGGTCCTAAACTCCGTCAGATTCAGGTCCCAAAGTCAAACGAACACTGCGGCATCACTGAGAGTTACAAACTGTCTAAATTCTTTCATCTTTAATAAAATGATCAGCGTTGCTGCTTTACCAGGTGTAACAATTAAGTTTAACATCCATGAAAACAGGATTTATTAAATTTAACAGAGTTAGAAGTTAGCAGGAAGTTAGCTCGCTAGCTTCCACCTAAACATGATATAGCATGTTCTGACTGAGAGATTTCTGAAAAATTCAAACGTACAGCTCTGCTATCACTTCCAACATAAATGAAGACAGAAAACTAAACAGCAGTGACGTTTGTAGGGTTACTGAAGTTGGGCTAGCTGGTATATAATGATGTGCTACGTGATCGTAGCGACACAGCTATGTTAGCATAACATAAACAGTGAAGCTGGAGGATGAACGCTAACTTTTTTCCACTGGATAAAAGTTAACGTGAGGGCTCCCGATGGTTAGAGACAAATGCAATCGCATGGCAGGATGCTGTAAACGGACCAAACTTCAGTCAGGAGAACAGCTGAGATAATCCATCCACAATACGAGGTTAGTCATTAATATACTGCAACAACACGGGAATAGAGCAGCTGTGAGAGAATTCAACATTAGTCAATCAATGGTACAGAAGTGGAGGAAGCAAGAAGAATGAGCTGAGTAAAGTTTGACTTATCTGACTGTTTTGTTTCGCTTAATGCGCAGGGCTCGCAAATTCGCTAGCCCGACGTCCCGGGGCTAGCGATTTTTCCAGTCGGGCTACCAGAATCTATCCCTGCCCTGCCCGTCGGGCTATCATAGGAAGGAAAAATATATGTCAGTGCTTTTGCATTCTTTCGGAAATGTAGCTGGGTAAATATGTCATTGGCATCGGTGAGCCAGAATTTGCGCTTGTTTTTTGCTTTCACTTTGCAATCGCGCGAACTGTGTATAGAGAGCGACAGTACTGATTGGTGAGTGACGATAATTTGCGCACCAATTCCTCTGACATCGTCTTATCAATCGTTAGTTTACTATCAAACATGACAAGTGAAAACTCCCGCAGCAAGCTTAAACATGTGAGAGGTTGATCGCGCAGAGAATCGCTGAGCGTTATGTGAGTGCGTGTGTAAAGGCAGCAGGATATATATTTTAGTTCTGCTGAGCCAAATAAGACCGGTCAGGGTGAAGAAGTGACAGCCAAAGAAAAGCTTACCACAAAACGGAAAAGTTATGACAAATCAGACTATAAGGCAAAAAGAAAGTGCAGCTTTATGGTTTCATGGACAAAAGAATTTCTGTGGCTGCAATATGACAAGCTAAATAGCCAGGGGTGCACATAAGTGGTCCGCAGGTGCGCATTCGCTGTCAAAATAAAAAACGCGCACAAGAGAAGAAGTTGCAATGCGTGTTTGCGTACATAAGATTTTCTGGAGGAGGACAGACATTTGTTTAGAACTCTTAAAGATGTCGAAGGAGCTCCTTTAAGCAATTACTTTGGTGTTCCTCCACCTCCAAAGAAATGTCAGATGGAGTCCGAACCACAAAAGAAGCGCGTATTCTAGGAAAAGTGGTTGCAGGAGGTGAGCTGGCTTTAAACAAATGATGAACGCACAGAGATGTGGTGCAGAATGTGCCGTGAAAATCCCACTCTAGCGGACAAAAACAGTGCCTTTTATATGGACGCAAACGCGCGTTGCAACTTCTTATCTGGTGCGCGTCTTTTATTTTGACAGCGAATGCGCACATGCGGACCACTTATGTGCACCCGTGTAAATAACATAATGTTCTGCCGGGTGTGTTGTTGGTTTTCCCTCGATTTCTGAGTCGACAAGCGCCTTTGTTACTGGGACCAGTAATTTTAAGAAAGGCCCCCATTAGAACCCATGAGAAATGCATTATTGCTCAGTCTGCAATATCTTTCCCGGAACAAACACCAATTGCAATTAACATACTAAAAATAAACCTGAAAAATCAGTTAATAACAGCATACTATGTTGCAAGGAGTGAACTACCACTGGCAAAATTTAGCAGTCTTTGCAAACTTCAAAAAGCAAATGGCCTAGATCTTGGTTCCACTTGCCTCTTACCCGTGACTTCAGTGGAAATTTCAAATTCAGGATGTGACACAGACTGATTCCTGTTGTACAGTTCTTACAAGTTCATAGAAATTTCTGTTCAATTAGAACCAAGTATTTGAGTTGATGATTGTAATTTTTATACAATGTTGTAATTTGTGTTTCAACAATTTTTTGATTAATGTTTTGTTTCCGTTACAATATTACACTTTAATGTATAATATTGTAAAGGAAACAAAACAGGAAACAAAACATCAATCAAAAAATTGCTCTCTTTTTTATTCGGGCTACTTAAATTTATTTTTGGGCTACCAAAAACTGAAGAGTCCCTGCCCGAAGGGCTACCAGGGATTTTGAAATTTTGCGTGCCCTGATGCGCCTTATAATCCGAAAAATACGGTAATCAAAAAGCATCAAGTAATTAGAGTGATGAAGAAAATATGCAGACAAAGATGAAGATACAAGCTGATTATTTCCTGCTTTGTAGAGACAGAGACAAAGAAATGCATTGAGTCAGTTTTAAAATGATTCCATGTGGAATCATTGTGGCACAGCAGCACTATGAGACAGAGCAACTCAAAATAATCTGATCCAACACTCGGAATACTTACAGGAGAAATCCAAGTCACACGCAGGAGCTTTAATCATCCTTAGGTTAGGACACGCTCCGTTTACGCTTATCCAGACTCCTCCCCCACTATCGTGAAGGAGACCTCGGACTGTTGCAGTACTTTTTTTTTTGGCCTGTGAGAATGTCTGTGCTGTTTCCAGCTGAGAGCCAATTCTATTGCTTCAAAGAAGGTTATCTGCAGGTTAATTACTCACTGAGCTGCTCATTAAGATGCAGCCATGAGTGTACGAATGTGTGCAGCCTGGCTCTGTGTGTGTGTGTGTGTGTGTGTGTGTGTGTGTGTGTCCATGCGACATCACGCGGCATCAGAAAGATGCATTTTCCTTTGATTTTGTTTTATTTGTATTTATGTAAATCACATATTCCCACGCTTTGATGTTATAGTCAGACTTTTAATAATAACAGAATTAAATGAGACGACATCAAAGTGATTTTTCTCAGAGTGCAGCACTAAAGGTTGCAATGTTTGAAATCAATGTAGATTTGTATTGATCTTTATTTTGAACATGTTAAAATAGTTTAACAACAACAACAACAGAGAAAAAAGAGACAAACAAACCAAAACAAAATGAAAACAAAACAATAATAATTATAAATAACTTACTTGTTCAAAAAGGAAGTAGGAAGAAGCATGACTTATTTAATCCCGCCCCCTTTTACACTGTATAGTAACTAATAGTCTACGCTGCTTCTTCCTGTTCATGCCGTCTCCACCAGAAATTCTTCATTATAATTTTTTACATGTATTTTTTTTATTTTTTATAACCCCAGTTACACATCCAAATTTGAACATCACTATTGTGAGAATAGTGGGTGAGAACAGCCAATCAGAGCCCTACCTCCTCCCTGTACTTTACAAAAACCATATTTTTGAACTGCTTCTTAAACTGAGTTCATTTATCTGCCTTTGTGTGTCTTTTGCTTGCCAGCAGCTGTAAAACAAAGTCTTTACATTTACGGTCCAGTAGGAGAAAACTGTTTCTGCATATTCTGTGAGATCAGTCATGTCATAGCATCAAATCTCTGTTTTCCCATGTATGGCTGACTGTTAAACCATGGCAAACTAAAATGTGCCAGCTGTCTTTGTTTATTTACAGAAAGTCAGATTAAACTACAAGAAGTAATAGTATGTGGATGCCCCTTACATCGGTGTCATTCATGAGTGGGTCTCTGAAGAGCGCCGTGTGGGAGTTAAAGAGATGAAATAACAAAGGAATCGAACGTAGTGTGAGGAAGAGAGCCTTCGAGAGGCCTGGAACGCCGGCTCAGGAGCTCGCAAATGAACAATTCCACCTACCTGCAAATAACAGAAGACAATAGCGTGCAGGCAAAGAGCCCGGGGATTATCACACCCTTCCTTTTCCCCGTTATTAAATGCTAGAGGTCAGGTGAGCTACAAATGTGCCGCTGTTGACATTAAAAAGGCTGTTGTTGTTTTAGCGATGTTTGAATAGAAGAGATAAAGCCAAACCGGCTCCTCCTCATTGATAACACTAATTATACACACGTTTTCATTTACACCCACTTTTAAAATTCATTGTTGTTATCTGGTTCCTGGCTCTGCTGTGATTGGATCACATTATGCTAAACAGTTTGGTTATTGCTGGCTGCTCGTCAACGAACACAAACCATCCCAGCTGAAGCTAACGCAGCGGCTCGCTTTCTTTGCCGCTCTAATGTTCCTGCTGCCATCTAGCAGTCGTGGTAGAAATGTTGGTCTGCGTCCTAGCAAAGACAACCAGGTGAGACATTTTTGTGGTCAAGCTGGACTGATTTCATTTACACCTGCCTGAGAGCTGATCACAGAGTGAAACAGACCGCCTCCAAACGTGTGAACGCTGATCCAATTACATTTTGATCCAAATGCCTCCTGCGAGCTATTGCAAGATGCGGGCACAGACAATATTCCTCATCCAGATAAGTTATGTGTCCGCAGACAGCACGTTTTATAAGCGGGACGTTGGTTTACTGATGTCTCATTTAGAGTTCTAATGGCAAAAACCTGCAGGAAGTAAAATGTCTGATGTTTTTGCATGCATAGGTGCAGCAGTACTAAATAAATCACGTCTGATATTAATTAGACATGATTTGTAATTTGTGAACATACACTGTGTACAATGTTAAGGAGCCTGAGATCAGTGGCAGAGGTCAGCGGTGGGTAAAGGACCTGCAGTGTTATATACTGTGAAAGTGATGTTGCCAGACTTTAATATGCAGTTCACTGAGCTTCACTTTTAGAGCACTAACAGGAGAAATAATGGCTGATTTGTGGGTGTTTATGTGCAGCTAAACTAATAATTCTGCTCTGTCACATGAAAGTGCAACTAAGATAAGATTTTATGATTTAAAAATATAACATTATGTTTGGCAGGCAGAGAGAAAAAGAGGTAATAAAAGCACTAATGCCCCCCAGTCATGACTTTTATTTAGATGAAATAATTAGTTGGGGATAATTGCTGTTGGCATGAAACTTTTATAGTGTGGCACATTTTTTATTTAGTATTATGTACGCCTTCCTTCATACTACTGGGTTTGATTTTTGGCTTAATTGGCATAGATTGAACAGAGTAAATATTCAGGTCAAGATTATGATCCATATTTCAATGATAGCATCGCACAGTTGCTGCAGAGTCGGGGTCTTTCTCCTCTGACCGCTGGCATCACCAAGGCATTTTTATCCAGAGAGCGGATGTTTTCTCTTTGTGAGGCCACAGAGATGTGGATCAGCAGTTTATGATTACCAACAACCACGACACTTTCAGAGTCACTGAACTCACCTTTCTTCTCCATTATGATGCTCAGTTTGAGCTTCAGCAGGTCATCCTGACCATTCACTTCACTTCAAATTTATTTACATAGCGCCAAATCACAACAACAGACACATTAAGGTGCTTTATATTGTAAGGTAAACACCCTACAGTCATACAGAGAACAGCCCACCAAGCACTTGGTGACAGTGGGAAGGAAAAACTCCCTTTTAACAGGAAGAAACCTCCATCAGAACCAGGCTCAGGGAGGGGCGGGGCCATCTTTTTCATGACAGGTTGGGGGTGAGTGGAGGAAGACGGGACAGAGACACAAGTCTACATGTCTCAATGTACTGCATTACTCACATGTGATTGGCTGATTAGATATTTGCGTTGACGTGCAGTTGAACAGGTGTACTTAAAGGTGAATATATGAAGTACAAAATGCTTTTAAAAAGAATTCAAATAGAAAAAAGATCTAAAGTTGTTTGTAAACGAAAGTCATTTAAACTGCTTCATAAACTGTTTTCATTGATAATAATGGACAGAGCAAAGATGGTTAGCAGTTAGCATTCACTCATATATAATGCAGTGATTAATAATCCAAACTTTTTATAATTATATACAAATATAAAGATTTATATTTATATATTTACTTCCACATTGGCTTTTATGGTTATTCAAATTTGTAAAATTACTGTATGTAATCACCAAAGGACAGCTTTGACCAACACAGATGTAGTCTTTAAAAAGTGTGGTGGGCAGACAACCTTTAGCATTTGAATCACTATTATGTGAAACAGTCAAATAAGCAATGAGATAAATATATCTTTAAATGATCAGAGCCTGGTCCAGACAGATGCCTTCTCTCGCTTTTCTTATCACATCAAAGCAGAGCAGTGCAGCATCTCTCAAGATACATTCACAGGAGGAGCTTTCCACTAATCAAAGTGGTTTTAGTTTGATAGATTTGTCCTTTTTTGCAGTACACAGAAACTGACTCCATGAGCACTGTGCAAGTAATGTGTTAGTACACAGATTAGGAGAATCCTTTTATGAAGCTTGTGAAAACAAAATCATTGAGCTGTGAACATGTTTCTCACTGCTTTACTGTGTGGCAGCTCAGATGTGTGTAGGTAAGATATTTACACCACACGTCCATTCAAAACTAAACCCTGGAGGAAGATGGCACAACGCGAGGTCAAACATAGGTCCGAGGGTACCTGCCTGATGGCGGCTAATAATTGTGTTAGTGATGAATATTGAAAGCCAGCCGTCCCTGATTTATGAGCCTCGTGCAGCGAGCAGAAAACAGGCTTCCTGATGTCGTGCTTGCTTTCTATCAGACCCAAAACAAAAATCATTAAATGAAATAAAATGATTTCCATAAAAAAAACTTTCCTTTCTGAGTCTTCAGGGAGCTCGCCCTGATTGCTTTAATGTAATATATGCAGCTGTCATTTTGCAAAGACTTGTTTTTTGGAACTCGGAAAAGTTTTATGAGTCACAGAGCAGTAAAAATACAATATGAGAAATATGCAGTTTATGGGAATTATCCTTTAAATTTGTTGTTGTATAAATGTGACGGAGCACCAACCTATCCAGTGTGCACGGCATCTTATGACAGCTACGACAGGCTCCAGCCCAACCATGATGCTAAACTGGATGGATGGATTGATGTATCGATGGACTGATGGATGATTTGGATGGATGGATGGATGGATGGATGGATGGATGGATGGATGATGGACGACGGCTGAATGGATGGATGGATGGATGATGGATGGGTGGGTGGATGGATGGATGACAGATGGATGATGGATGGGTGGGTGGATGGATGATTGGACGGATGGATGATGGGTGGATGGATGGATGATGTACAGATGGCCGAATGGATGGGTCGATGGATGGATGATAGATGATGCCTGGATGGATGGATGGATGGAGGATGGGTGGGTGGATGGATGGATGGATGGAGGATGGGTGGGTGGATGGATGGATGGATGGATGATGGCTGGATGGAGGATGGGTGGATGACAGCTGAATGGATGGATGGAGGATGGATGGATGGATGGATGGATGGATGGATGGATGGAGGATGGATGGGTGGATGGATGGATGATGGGTGGGTGGATGGATGATGGGTGGGTGGATGGATGGATGATGAATTGATGGGTGGATGATGGATGGATGGATGGATGGATGGATGATTGGACGGCGGCTGAATGGATGGATGGATGATTGGACGGATGGATGGGTGGATGATGGGTGGATGGATGGATGATGTACAGATGGCCGAATGGATGGGTCGATGGATGGATGATAGATGATGCCTGGATGGATGGATGATTGGATGAATGGATAGATGGATGGATGGATGGATGGAGGATGGGTGGGTGGGTGGATGGATGGATGGATGGATGATGGGTGGATGGATGGATGATGGGTGGGTGGGTGGATGGATGGGTGGGTGGGTGGGTGGATGGATGGATGGATGGATGATGGGTGGGTGGATGAGATGGATGGCTGGATGGATGACAGCTGAATTGATGGATAGATGGCTGAATGGATGGATGATGGGTGGGTGGATGGATGGCTGGATGGATGGATGATGGATGGATGATGGGTGGGTCGAGGGACAGCTCCCAGGTGTTCATGTTCCCGTGTGATGTCAGCACCAGAGTGGCTCGCATCTTCAGGACTCAGATTTTATTGGCTGGTTGAATTAAGCAGCACTGAAGAGCATTTTCATGGTTCTTAATTTAAATGATTTCGATAAAAAAATAAAACAGACACAGAGCATTGGCCAGAAATGGAGCTTGACCAACACAAGGACAAAAGCATGAATTGGTTGGCTGCCCACAGCTGTTTGTATTCTGGCACTGAGAGTCACTCGGCTGGTTAATCAGATAATTACTGGCAGAAATGAAAGGCTTGTGCTTGGATACTGAAATCATGGCTTTAGAACAGAGGTGATATTATTAAGGCTTCTTCTTGGACATCTATTGAAACTGGTTCACACATACTCTGCCATATTTCTGTATGAACATTGTGTTGGAACATGAAAACAATTTGTGTGTATGCTGATGGTCTTTCTCTTTATAAACAGATCTATGAATCTGTAAATCAAAGCAGTGTCATATATGAAACAACCATAAATGTTCAATTATCTTCTTTTTTTGTCTGCACAGCCAAGTAAATCACACATCATTCATATGTCTCACATCATGGCTGCTTCACAAAGCTTTATGACTGACGCACAATCGTGCACGCACACACACTTGTGCACACACACACTCGTGTACACGCACACTTGTGCACACACAAACTTGTGCACACACGCACACTCATGCACACGCACACTCGTGCACACACACACTCGTGCACACGCACACTCGCGCACACACACACTTGTGCACACACACTCGCGCACACACACTCGTGCACACACACACTTGTGCACACACACACTCGTGTACACGCACACTTGTGCACACACAAACTTGTGCACACACGCACACTCGTGCACACGCACACTCGCGCACACGCACACTCGCGCACACACACTTGTGCACACACACTCGCGCGCACACGCACACTCGCGCACACACACACACTTACGCACACACACACTCTCGTGCACACATTTTTTCTGTATCCACTCTGCTGTGAGATGTTTATACTCAAATCTAAATTGCCCAGCTGTGTCTCCACTCCTTCACCAGCATTATTAAACTCACACAAACCAGTTATTATACACCCTCCTTCACACATGCACACACAGACACACACACAGTGAAAGAGGCAGAGAGGTAAGAGATAAAGTGGGGTGAGAGATAGATTTTAAGCATGGATTGGGTGATAGCCAGAGGATGCAGTGGGATCAATTCAAGAAGCACTGTGGTATAATTTTGTGGAGTAAAATGAGTTTAATCAAGATTCATCTTAAATTTCAGCAGTTTGAAGTAGCGCGCAGCCCCCGGTGCTAACATCACTGCATGCAGAAGAACACAGCTGTAACAGCTGTAACAGCTCCCAGCTTTTTCTGCAGGATTTAGAAACGGTGAACACTGATGCAGGACGATAACATGGATGCCTCTGTAATGCTAATACAAACCTCATCCTCTTATAATAATAGTATAATGTTTGAGATGACAGAACAGAACAAAAACACCAGGTGACTGTGGAGACGTGTTCTGTAGTCAGATATCAGGGATTAGGCAGAAACCAGAGATGGCCGATATCACCTGCCTGGCAGTGCGGTTCAGACAGAGGACGGTCTTTAGCTGCTCCGGGCTGTGGTCATGGAGGGATATTAGTTTCCCGCGCGTGAAGCACAATCACACCTGAAAAACAAGTGCTGCGTGTTAGGCGGGTGAGTTTAATGCAATACAGTTAAGGGAAATGGATCCAGGATGCATTAGGTCGGAATCAGGAAGCTCATGTTTACACCTCACAGTCCTGAGCAGAAAGGCATTCCTAATGAGTAGAGAGCAGCGTCAGCTCATTAGGAAATGTCGCTCAGTCCATCCACAGTTTGAGATCACATCCGTTCGGACAGAGTTCTGTGGGATTAGTTATTTATTAATAACAACACACAGAAGAAGCCATACTCGAATATTTGATTTTCTAGGTTTTTAATAGTGAAGCAGACACTTTATTAGGTACACCTGTTTACCTGCTCATTAAATATATCTCATCAGCCTGGCATGCTGATTAAACATGGCAGCATCTCAGTGCATTTAGACATTTAATTTAAGTTTAACATGAGCATCAGAAAGGGGAGGAAAGCTGATTTAAGTGACTTTGAAGGCTGCATGGTTGTTGGTGCCGGACAGGCTGGTATGAATATTTCAGAAACTCCTTGTTTGCTGGTGCTCAAGCTCAACCATCTCTAGACTTTACAGAGAAGGGCTGAAGAAGAGAAAGTAGAGAGTGAGGTCAGAGGAGAATGGCCAGTTTGCTTTGCGCTGAAGGCATCTCTGCATGTGAAAACCTTGAATTAGATGGGTTAGAGCAGCAGAAGACCACACCAGACTGACAGAAGACTGAAAAATGTGGGATAAACAACATGATGGTTGTTGGATTCAGGCTGTCGCTGATGGTGTAATAATGTGGTGGATATTGTTTTTCACATGGTCCTCAAATAATCTGGTTTCTTGAACACGAGCTCGCTGCCTCCTGGTCGGTGTCTCAGGAAAGCACTCTGAATCCAACCACAGACGACCTCGACTCTGGCCTCCGCTTGCTGCCTTTTATTGAAAACAGTTACAGTACACACAAGCACCTCCCATTGTAAAACCCCCCTATGGTCACAAAAGATAAGGCACTATGTGTGTGCACGTGTAAGCACGTATGTGTGTGTATGTGTGTGTGTGTGTGTGTGTGTTTGTGTTTGGGGGTGCGTTTGTGTGACCTCCCGCTCACCAAAAGGGTCATAAAGGCAGGAAGCTTACTAAACAAGAAAACAGAACCCTCACATAGATGTCCCTGTAATAACACACTGCAGCCTCCCCCACCAACAAACAGGCTGGAGAGGTGGTCAGAGACAAAGGAATGTCTTTGATCCTGCTGCTTGAACTAAGACTTACAAATTTAAGTAACGCAATGACAACATTTAACAATTTGACTCCAACACCAACCATCTCCCTTTTTTATTATTACGCCTAGGCTCCAGTTCACAGCATGACAACTAATGATAACCGCTCACCCACGGTGCTGATTGGCTAATCATTAGTCCTCCCGTGGTGCTCATTGGAGCAGATCTTTCTGCATCCCAGAAACTCCTATTTCATGTCACGATGCCAAAGACGTAAACTGATTCAGAGGACTGGAAATATTTGTGAAGTGTTTGAAAAGATCCTGAAAAAATGATGCAGAGACGTTGAAGCAGAACACGGAGAAATGTTTCAAGTCTCTCCTGCAGCACAACGTCCTGCTGCTGGGAAGCAAACACTCTTGATGTTTCCTCCTCACAGTAGACTTGATATAAGTGTTGGCGTTCCTGCTGAGATAAACACATGTGTGTGATTGGAGCCTATTGTGTGCAGCTCTGAACTAATTTGCTTGTTTGCCCACAGCAGGGAGAGTTGGTAATAATTTACTGAAAACTGTAAGCTAACCATGTTTTAGCCTCCTTACAGGTGCTGTTATCTAAAAACACTCATTTCTGTTAAGTGCATCTCAGAGCCTCTCATACAACACTTTTTCTGTTTGAATATAGCTAATCTTTGCTAATGTAATACCAACCACCAGTTTAGAAGCATGCACTAGAAAAATAATACATGATTTTATCATTTTAATACTACTATTAATAATAATGTTACCTTTGAAACCTGAATATTCAAACATCAGGACCAAACATGACTGAAAGCTGAGGTACAGTTAGAACAATAATGAAAATGATGATGTGCCAACAGAAATAATATATAGAATAAAACATCTAAAGACAAAAAGCCTCGGTGTTTGGACCACAGCATAAAAGCAAATATCCAAAAACATATCAGTTAAGATTATTTTTCATATGTAGAAGTCAAATTATTGACTTAAAGCAGTTCAGACGTCTTAGTACCAACTCAATATTAGCAATGTGTACTTAATAAAGTGTCAGAGTGTACATCATGAACATATTCAGCGTGCCATCATCCTCGGCTGTTTTGAAACCTCAGCTTTGGCTGTAGAGTTATCGCCATCTTGTTTTTGGAGGCAGATTTAAGCACATGAGCGACGAAGTGCTAATGTTTGCTAGCTGCATCCTGCTCCGTGTGTGGGAGGGACACAGACAGATAATTATCGGTAACATGCTCATGAAATTATAATAGAATTTAACTCACGGAAAACCTGGCATCCTTGTAGGTCTGTCGGTGAAATGAATACTAAAGCAAGAGTTAGATGGGTACAGCTCTACGGCCCACACCCTCAGCCAAGTGGGCGGCTGCACCCACCTGATCCAGCGAGCTGGGATATGCCCCATCTTACTGGTTAGAGGTAGAGTACCCCAGGTCAGGTCCATCGCAGATACGATGGACCTGACCTGGGTAAACATGTTTACTGTGTTTACCTCCATCCTTTTTCAGAGGCAAACCGAGCATCACAAACGAACTTAAATTCACGACACATTTGATTCCACTCATTGGTTTTAGAGACAAATATGATCAACAAAAACTCGCTGCCGTTCTGTCCTGTTGGCTGGCAGCAGCACAGCGTTGTCTTCTTATGGATGTAGGCGACTTCACCTTCACATGAGCTTTGTGTTTTGACAGCATCTTGTGTGTTTTGATGCGCCCTTGAGTGTGATGTGAATTTGAATGTGATCTGTACAAAGACTCGCCTGTCAGGGAGAGAAAGATGCAGACTGACACAGAGATGATTTAAGTCTACCATTCCCTTTCAAGTCAGCTCCTGAATCTCACACACACACGCACACACGCACACACACACACACACGCACACACACACACACACAGAGCGTGATCACTGAGTTGCATCGACACAGCTTACACCCGTGTAGCCACAGAGCTGCTCTGCTGCTGTTCCTCACCTTCAGAAACCAGCGTACACGCACATCGTCTCTGCACATTCATATGTTACAGTATATGTAAAATGTTCATATAACACATGTTACCATCACTGCCACTGAGCTAGACTGTGTCAAACATTTATATTATTATAAAACATCTATTAAAGTGTCCTGACACAGAACATCACACCAGTGCAGGCTTCTTTAACACAACTCACTGACGCACACCAACACACTCACAGGCAGCCTCCCTCCTCTGAGTTATTGTCATTTAAGCCTTTAATGCTAGGAGTCACCCGCTGTGTGGGAATTCAAAGGAGAAACAGTCCATATCGACTGGTTTGTGCGAGGGGCCTGTTCTCTGTGCTCCATGGATCTCCATAGGTCACAGGATAGATTTTTCTTTTAGGTTTGGTGGCTCGGTGTGGGTGCACGAGCACAAAAGGCTCAAGACAGCTTAAAGTTTTTGCTATTTCGTCTTTTCTTTCTTCTTTCCTTTAGTGATAGAGGTCCATTGATTGGACGCGATGACAGAGAAAGCTACAATATCTGTTTCAGTTTTTATAGACCTGACATGAACTTTATAATTTCATTAGTAACATGTGAGCGAACAGTGCTGTGAAGTCTTTGGTTCGTCTTCTTATTGTGGTCATTTAACAAGGTTTAGACAGAAATATGACTTTTGCTGTGGCTTTGTTCCTCGGCTGTTCTCCAGTTTCTTTACATCCTGGCATCATGTGCTGAGTGTTTTTAGGTCCTTTAGCCTACTTAACGTCTCAGACAGATTTGTGTGATTTCTCCCTTCAGCAGATCAGGTAGTAATCAGACCCGACTGCAGTGACACTGAACTCAGCTTTCAAAAAAGTCTGATTAATCACAGTTACACTTAAACACGGGGTCAGGTAGGTTTGGATTACTTTGTTCCCCTAATAAATGAAAAAGCACTTTGTATTTACTCTGGTTCTCTTTGACAAATATTTGTTGTTTAAATTTCTTTGATGATCTGGAACATGTGACTGCAACAAATATCACAAAAACATAAGAAATCAGGAAGTGGGCAAATACTTTGTCCCACCAAAGTAAAAGCACGGTCAGTTTATCATTCAGGAACAGCTCAGCTCTTTATGCATACATGCTACAGCAATATAAATCACACACACACACACACAAGCCCGTTCAGCTATCTTAGTGAGGACCTTCATTGACATAATGGTTTCCCTAAACCTAACCATAACCTAATTGTAACCCTGACACTAAAACCACATTTTGAGCCTCAAAAATGGTTTCAAACTTGTGGGGACCTGGATTTTGGTCCCCATAAGTTTAGTAAACTTCCAATTTTCAGTCCCCACAAAGATATGAATACAAACTCTCTCTCTCTCTTTCTCACACACACACACACACACACACACACACACACACACACACACACACACACACACACACACAGTGTCTGACAGCACCCACTGGTTAGTCAAGGTCACAGTTTTGTGACGCGTCCTCTGCATCATGTTGGATGTCTGCCACGGTGTCTCATCAAACCGTTAATCTGATATATTCAAACGGACAGTGAAGCATTTTACAAATCTGCGACTGATTACAGCGCGCATGAAAGACAGAATATGTAACACAGAGATACTAGCAGGGAAAATTATGATAATTAAATAGCATTTTGTATTAACAGTAATCGAGCTGACTTTGACCATAACCAGCCATCCTCAAATACACTCGCTGGCACCAGACGCTCATAAAAACGCTCTCTGTGGTCCACTCATACGTTTCTTAACACACTATAAGAAACGTTTAATGTTTTAATAAACACTGTTTGTGATTATTATCACTGATATTCACAGGAACCTAAATCTTCAAGTATTATTGTCTTTTTTACAGACAATAATACCTCAAATGTTAGCATATATGCTAGTTTTCTATATAAGGTTAAGGCTGTTGCATGCATTGTATAGAGTAAATAAATGTTAATAACTAAAGTTGACTTTAGCCCAAAGCCACAAAAATAAACCGAGTCTTTCCTTCCCAGTGAAGCTGATTTCTGCTCCCTGGTTCAACGATTCGCCGTATCGGGTCCACGGCTGCTGCTGTAGATGAGTCTGTACAGAGGGACTGTCTGGGTGGTTCTGCCCTGCTGCTTTCAGAGGACATTGTGAAATTGACATGGAGCGTACTCGCTGTGCATGCTATCAGTACGTCTGCCAGGTGAAGCATTATTCCAAAGCCACGTGTGGATGGTGTTACTGGTAACTGAAGGATTTATAACTGGATCTGCTGTCCACTCGTTGACAGCGGAGCGCTAAAATAAGCGTAATTAAATCTGCTTTTCTTCCTCGTGCACGTTAAATCGTTCTTCAGTCTCCCGCCTGCTCTCTGTGATTCCTCTCTCTGGGTTTCATTAATACTGAACCCTCATCTCTGATCGCTCTTTCCACTCACAGCGTTTACACATACTGTCATTTTCTTTTTTCGCGGTGCTGTTAACCAGATGAACACATATTTGATTATGGCTCAGACAATCACCTTGCCCCGAGCTGTTTGCGAGGTGTCATGGGCAGCCACTGACGCTAAACGAGGTGGACAGAAATCTCTTTAGGGAGAAGGGTAGAGCAAAATAGCCAGGCACATCATAGCACAGGTTTTGTAATGAGACGTTACAGCTCATGTGCACGTGAAATCACAGCAGAGAAACTGTTCGAGCAAACGAGCTTTCTCTCTGTGCTGGTAGAAAACGTGAAAACCTCTCTGCTGACTCAAACTTCAACAGTAAATATTTTGTCCAATAGATTCTTCGTTTTCAGTTCTTGCTTGATAAGAATGACAGTCGGGGCACTCTGACTGCATGTCTGCTTTATAATAATGCATCACCAGACGTATGAGAGTCCTTGCAGGGCTGCTTGTTTCTCAGCTGCACTGCGGTGTGCTGACACATGCTGGCAACGCAGTGCACAAACTGAACAAACTGTAGTGATTGAATAACTGCTTGTAATTCTCATCCAACTGGCTCTGTTTCCACGTTGTGTCATTTCTGCCTCCTGCTGGTTTCCACCTGCTTTGAAGGATGTTCTCGGGGTTTTGACTTCCTCTGGTGAGCGTACCTGTTTCCTAAACAAGCCGCAAGGAAACAGTAATGTTGTACCCAATCATTATACCAACTATTAACTAACTAGCTCACACAGGAGAAGTGCTTCCTAAGAAAAACTGTGCTAAAACTAATAATGATGGGCTCGACAGGGTTATTTCTGACAGCATGAAGACGCTGAACGGCGTCCGGACCTTTTTGTGATGCCATCGCCGGCACCACACACTAATGAAAACACTGTTTCTGGATGCTGTTTCCCTGTGAACCTGGGTGCTCCAAGGTGAGAGAGGTACAGTTTGAGATTACAGTGCACTTCTTCGTTCACATCCAGTCGTCCCGTATAACTGGATCTGACATTGCACCATCTGCCTGTGCTGTAGTGATCGTCTGTCGTTCAGCTGCTGTGCAGCCACGTTTCCTTTAGATACGTTTTCAAGTAAACAACAAAACAACTCAGGAGTTTATGTTCTCCTTGTTTCACACTGCACAAACACCACCAGGAACAGAGACTACTGTCAGCCTGAAGCCCTTTATTCTGTGTTGCACCTCAGACTGTGCAGCAGCTCAGCAGTTAAACCTGGACGTGTGCTGTTGTTGTGTCTGTAAATAAACTTGATGTTTTGGCTCATCATCATATCTGCTCCATGCTTATGTACTGATTGGATGTTCTGTCTGCGTGCCCTGCACTCACTGCACACCCACAGAAACTTGGTTTAGTGCTCTTCCTTGACTCTGTGGTGTCACCAGACTGGGCCGACCTGGGGTGGACTGCTACTGTCAGCATGAGAGCGGAGCTGCTGTTCTTCAGCTGCAGTTTCTCATCAATGAGGTAAGCCACAATCTTTTAGGCTTTTTAGTTCTTTTTATAATATTTGGAAACCCGGAGCTGTACCAGCAGCCTAATGTTATAACTAGCTATAATTATGATTAAAAAACGTTTTTAGTTCTTCAGTAGAACTAACAATGAAACGATGATGGTGGTGATAACCACTTTTAGAAGGACCTTTAACTACCCCGGTGATTGTTAGCATGGTAACTAGGTTGGGTTTCCTATATTATGGGATTAGTTGATAATGAAATAAAGTAATAATTAGAGTGTAAAGCTACCCGGTCTCATCAGTCACCACACTGTGTGTTTTCTCACACAGATGTTTGGTTCACTGGACCTTTATAAGGGCCACACACACTCCACTGTTCACTGAGCATCTGATACAGGCAGGATTTCTGGAGTAGCTTTGTGGGCTGGATTAGAAGCAGCAGAAGACTTCAACACTGCAGTGTATGGTGTTCTTTTACAATGGAAACTTTAATACCATATAATAACCAATCATAATATATATTATGCATAGTGTGCATTTCATGATTGTATAAATGAAGATTTAGTTGAATTCATTTGCAGTCTGATGGTCGTGACATTTATAAGTAAACAGTTCCTGATTAACTCTCAGTTAATTGATCTTTGAGTGGCAGCAGCCAAAACTCTGCATATGTCACCATTTTAAATGAAGGATAATTATGAGCAGTGCTTAGTTACACCGATGTGGTTTTTATTCTCTCCTCTTCTTTTTCACTCTGACAAACTGTGGTGTGTGGGCTTACACATGACAGTGCTCTGTGTCATACTGTTCATTTTAGGACTTTAACAGCAGTTTATTGCTGTACTTTCTAACAAAATACTGACTGTGTACCGGGGAAAGGAGGATTTCACGATGGTTACAAGAGCAGGAGAAGGGTGACACAGGTCTCAAACGTAAAGCCGTCTCTCATCGATCTTCTCCTTTATTCTGCTGTAATCTCTTTTCCTCTCAGCTCCTCTCGTCTTTTTCTTTCCTCGGTGTGTTTCTTTTTAAGCCCACTGGCTGTTTCAGCCCACTTCTCCATCACTCACTGGCCTACTTGTGATGTGTCTGAGGCAAATGGAGGTGGATGAGCCTGAAGAGGGTTATGTGTGTTTCTGTGTTACAGGTATAGGCAGGTACAGTGTGTGTGTGTGTGTGTGTGTGTGTGTGTGTGTGTGTGTGTGTGTGTTTAAGCACCCAAATGTTTTTGTAATAGTGTAAGAGAACGAGTGTAGCTGAGAGCATGTTACAGCAGTGTGTGGGTTCAAGTGTATCTTGTCAAATTAGTGGATTTTTAAAATGAATTTGTGTGTGTGTGTGTGTGTGTGTGTGTGTGTGTGTGTGTGTGTGTGTGTGTGTGTGTGTGTGTGTGTGTGTGTGTGTGTGCGTTTTAAAAAATGGTTTGATAAGTATTTGAATAGTAATTCTGTCTCTGTCCAACACTAATATAGAACAGAGGAACCAAAATGAGACTGAAGTACTGAAGTATGGACCCTCAGCTTTATATAAACCATCTATAGTCATAGTTAGTTATAAGTAACAAAAAAATGTTTTGGAGTTGATTTCAAATGTCGAGTACGGCCTGGAAGTCCTGAGATTAAAATAGGACACGCCCCCAAGGGTGGTGGAGGATGACCGAGCTAAGATCCTGTGGGACTTCCAGATACAGACGGACTAAATGGTGGTGGCTAACCAACCGGACATAGTGGTGGCAGACAAAGAAGACGGCCGTAGTGATCGATGTAGTGATACTGAATAACAACAACATCAGGAAGAGGGAACACGAGAAGCTGGAGGAGTACCAAGGGCTCGAGAAGATGTGGAGAAGATGTGGAGGGTGAAGGTAACGGTGGTCCCAGTGATAGTCGGAGCACTCGGTGCGGTGACTCCCGAGCTAAGCGAGTGGCTCCAGCAGGTCCCAGGAACAACAACAACAATAACAACAAAAACAACAACAACTTTATTTATAAAGTGCTATCAAACAAAGTGCTGAACAGTTATTTGAAGATAAAAAGATAAATAAATAAAAGCAATACAATTTAAAAACTGACAACAATTTAAAGACACGTAAGACACATAAGATAGGGTGAACATGTAAGTCTTTAACTTAGCTTTAAAGCCCTCCACAGAGCATGCCTGCCTAATATCTTGAGGGGGGTTGTTCCACAAAAATGGGGCACGAAAAGGAAAAGCACGCTCCCCAGTCTCCAACAACACCGGAGATCTCTGTCCGGCAGAGCGTAGTCCTGGGACCAGCAGAGATACTGTGCAGGACCATCAAGCTCCCAGGCCTCGGGTAGAGGACCCGAGCTTGAAGGGGCGAGAGGGGGATTTTTAAATATATATATACTTTTGAAAATTTTGAACATTCGTGAATATTTGTAAGAAACAGTACTATTGACAACATCCCCAATCCACAGAGGATGCTTTCAGGATTGTAAATACAGATGAGTTACTTTAAGATGCAGACCAGCAAGACTGAAGGAAGGCCAGATCACATGTTCCTAGAAAACAGCAGACAGTTTTTTTATCAGCTAAAACAAGATTAAATTCTAGCAGAATGATGGGAAGAGACGGGGATGGAGAAAGATCAGTGCTCGTGATCCAAGTTAAAGCCCATCATCTGTCAGAGGCAGTACTTCGTTATTAGAATCACTCAAATGCTGCAGAGCTCATAGGCAGCACTTCACATACAGAAGACCAAAAACATAGAGTGAATGCAGCCCAACTGACTCCTCACTGACATTAAAATCATCCAGATATATCTTTTAATCGTGCAGTTATTTTTTGTCCCCAACCAGTTGAAATCCACCAGGTTTCTTCGTCTTCAGAGGGATTCAGAAATGAATTTTTGCTCGTAAACATGTGTTTGCATGGTGATGCACAGACACTCGTATGTTAATGCTCCCTCACTGACTGTAGGTCTTCCCATCGCTTGACAGAGTGGATAATAGCAGAGCTCCATGTCAGAACCCTCTTGTGGACTCGGTGCGTGGGCTGTCGGCTGCCCTGTTAATGGTTGGCTTATACATTCAGACCGGACTCTTGACATTCAGTGAGGTGTAATGACTTCTCCCCATTAGACACACCGCACCAACCCACAAACGAGGCCACTTCTCAGGTACTCGAGAGCGTTGCATGCATGAAGAGCATCTTTCTCCTCTATCACACAAACCCCCACACTTCAACATATCCAGCCGTCGTGTCTTTTATTACTTAGTAATTTCATACCATGCCATCCTCGTGGGCCTCTCGCTTCATATTTGATGAGGAAAAATATTTATAGATTATTATTTTGTGGCACTGTCAGTGGAGGGTATGAATAGGCTAATTAATGTGTTAGTTTCTCTATTCTGAATTCATTATTATGTTTAATGAATAAAACATGTAAAGAGGCTGGTTTGGTGCTGGAGTCGGGGCAAAGAGAGGAGAGCGCTAATGTAAGAAAAAGGCGATTATGGATTATTGAGCTGAGCTGGGACCGAACACGACGCATGATTTTGTGTTTAGGTGTAAACGTACAGCAATATGCTAAATTCTCGAGTCACCCTCATTTCTTCTTTTCTCCTTCACAGCACACAGACTTCAGTCATTTTATAAACGGGTCAGTAGCAGAGGTCTCCAAGGTTGTCTTTGCACTTTGGTAGCTTGATTTGCTTGAACCAGCGTTAAAATGTATCTGTCATCATTCGATCTTATAAAAAGGCCAAAGACAATACGATTAGCAAAAGAACCAACTTGTTTTTGGTCATCAGCTTTGGCTCACTCCTCCTTACAGAAACTCTCCAAGCTTCAGCTCCCTGCACAGATTATCTGTGGGCCTGAGGCGTGCCAGGCCACTCCATGACCTCAATGTGCTTCTTCTTTAGCCACTCCTTTGTTGCCCTGGTGGTAAGTTTTGGGTCACTGTCATACTAACAGACCCATCCTGTCAAGTTTGCTGTGTGTGGCAGCAGGAATGGACCCAAAACGCAGACTCATGGAGGCAAAATCAAACTCAAAAACTCTGCGGAATTGCTGAACGCCAGAAATACAAAACTAACTAAACTGAGAATACACATGAGACTAGGCAGGCAGGCAGAACACACGGCCAGGAACGAGGAAGAATCAGACCCTAAATACAAGCGGGGAACAGGGCAAAGAGGAAACATCTGGGAAACACAGCTGGCACTAATCAAAAAGACGAGGGGAGAGGAAACCATGAACAGGATCAAATACTAACTAAGAAACTAGGAAGTACAAGGTACAGAAAATAAGACTTCAGAACACTCTTCAGGGAGTTCCTCTGAAAAGTGCTGATTAATGTCAGGCCATGATGAGGCTTAGATATTGATTAATTAATGAACGATTAATGTGTTCTGTGATGAGTGTCTTAATAGTCATTTCTACTGACCAGATCAATACACACAGACAAAAGATGAAAGGTTCTGGTGGAGGGTTTTAAGCAGATCCTTTGTTTTTCTCTGTTCTTGCTTTTTGAAAGGAGCTGTTATCTAGACTACGGGGCTCATCCTCACCTGCTTTTGAATACAGGTAGAGATAAGCGCACCAAGAGATGTTCTGATGTCTTTCTATGTAATTTCTCTTGGCACGGCTTTCATTTTCACCCATGCCGTGCACTGTACTTGTGCCTGGTTATCTTGCCTTTGTTGCCATCAAGACGTCAAGATAATTGATGACAGGCTTTCACCCTGTCTGCCTCGGTTCTCTCTTCTCCCCGTCTGGAGTGATTTCTTCATTAGCGGCTGTTCCACCTCGCTCTGTTTTGCTCTCTCCTCCTCTGCATTCTCCGTTCTTGGCTGCTCTAAAAACTTCCCTGCTGCCCTTTGACAATTATGAAGTGCAGTGATTCTTCAGGAGTGTCCATGAAACATGATGTTGAGCAACTCTAGCAGTTCTATGTTGCATTACAGTGGAGTAATGAAACCCAAGCACATCACACGTGCCTGTTGTCAGCATGTAAGGATATTTGCAGCTGTAAATGGAGCTACAGAAGAAAAACTCGGCTTCATTCAATCCTGACAAAACGCACGCATCAACTGAAAGAGAGTGGAGTTAAACTGAGCACCCTGTTGGTTTGTTACTACAGTCAGGAGACTGCAGCATGACCAGAATTATTGTAACTCTGTGCGGTGGACTTGCAGTCTAGCTGCCTTTGAAATGTTTGAGGATGAGATCTGTGACCTCTCGCAACTTTAGTGCCTCGAGACAGAGAAAGAACAGCAACGAGTCAGTCTGCTGTCAGTCTGCAGGTGAATGAGGTGGCAGTCGCACGCAGTTTGTTAATGATGATGTTTCGATTCACTGTGATAAGACCAGAGAAGATCTGCTGCCATCACTGAAGTTCACATGAACTACTTACATTCAGCGTTCGTCCAGAACCGCGTAGATTTGAAACACAAATTCTAAATTTCCGGTGACGTGGACGCTCCTGACGCTACAGGACGGTGATGCAACGACAAAAACACAAAGGCACTCAAAGGTTACAGAAGCAATATAACCACAATACAGCCAGTTTAGTTTGCACTTACTGCTACAGGCTGACTCTGAGTCATGCCAAAAGCTGGTATCCACAACGACTTGCAACAAAATGCAGTGAAACCTCCCATTGTTCCCATTGTTCCCAGTCACAGGGAAGTTGCTGTCCTATTTTTACTACTGTGTGACTGAGCCATCACGTCAGCTGATCCACTGAATTCATACTGTGGCCACTGCTAACTCAGCAAAAACTTATTACATTCTCACTCAATGGCAAATGATTTCAAGCAGTCAGCCCCTTCCTCCCCAGGACCAGCAGACATCCAAACTGCAATACGTCATTTTTAAAACGTGCACAAAAAAAACATTAGAGGTGCTTTTATCACAAGAAGAAGGTTAAAGCTGAACACAAAGTAAATTACATGTAGTACAGAAAAAACAGCATAGCTGTGCTGTCCCTGACGAACCACCAGTACAGTACTTACAGTGTTTTCTGCTGTATACTGGGAGAGATGGGTGATTGGTGGGGGGGTGGGGGGGCATCACTGTCTCAGTCAGCATAGTTAAAATAATCTTTAAGCTTCAGACTGTGTTAAGGATCAGCCAGAACACTGCTCACTGAATCACAGGTTTACTGGAGTTTAAATGTCACCAATCTTACGCAACAATGTTACCATGTAAAGATAAAATACAGTATTTAAATCAAGTTTAAAAAGTCCAGCAACAAATAAGCAAATACTCAGCGTCTCATTAAATCACATGCAAGAAACTGAAGATCCTGTGCATCACACAGATCATTGTTTCATGTTAGAGCAAAAGCACAGCCTGATCTGAAAGAAGAATCAGGACAAACGTGTGATTTTGAACAGTTACTCGAATCATTTAAAAGAAACAATGGCACGAACCGACACACACACATATGCTTTTGATTTTACTTTCACTTAATGAAATGGTGCCACTCTAACAGGGGACATTATTATTCCAGAACAGTGATTGCAGAAGGAGTCAGGTTGCAAACATTAGAAACATTATCTTCATTTGTGGAAGCTGTTTCAGAGCAAAACTGAGTGCAATTTAATGGGCAATTAGCAATTCAGTGTGAGGCCGTGTTAATCCCAGTGGGATGGAATTATATGATGTGCAAGACACGAACGACTTCAATCCAAAGAAAAGCTCTCGGTGAGATTATGTAAAAATGAAAAGAGGCTAATATATTTATACCGTCTCTCCATACGGGGAGGGGAGACGTGAAATAACACAGAAGATTATTTTCATTATTTCTTTCCCTGTACATGCTCAGTAGTAGCTGTCATATTTGTAATAACATGTAAAAGTCAAGGTCTTTAATCCTCACAGATACGCTTTCACAGTTTTCTTAATTCTTTCATTGTCTCGCTGTAATTGGTGGAGAAAATCACATTTATGAGTCATTTTTGAAAAATAGAGAAAATCAAATCGTGTGTGCTATGAAGGCGATGCTCCACCTTATCGTTACCACAGCCTGGTTCTGTCTGTGATGCTGTGACGGTGTTTTAATGGAAAGTTGGACAAACAAATATCTGATTGGGTTCATGCAGAGCCCAGATGTGAAGGTGTGAGGACAGTAAGCAGATGTTTGGAGATGGGGTCATGTTCATGCAGTGGCTTTATTATCACTGCCCTGCAGAGCCTGTGTATGAACAGTTCTTGCTGTACAGAAGGATTACAGGCTGATGTGTCTTTTCTGTCCTCCAGGGGGCGCTGGTCTCAGCCTGTGCAGACGACACGTTGCACTTGTGGAATCTGCGCCAGAGGCGGCCGGCCATCCTGCATTCACTCAAGTTTAACAGAGAGAGGTATGCACACGTCCGCACATAAAATCTGTATAAAAAGATGGACGTAGCCCTCATGATGTCATCCTTTGGTAAGCGAATCAGCTCGAGCTGAGTGTTTGTGTGTACACTTCAAACTCACTGGTTGATCCTCCTCTGAGGATCATGATTTATTAACTCTGTGTTGTATCATTACGATCTTCTAAAAACAGCAGAGGCATAGAGGTGGACACTTTCTCACCCAGAGCCGGCTCCGATGGTCTGTAGCTCCAGCTGTTTCTACAAGTACATCCCATACCAGCAAGCATGTGCTGGTTAGCAGCCTCAGCTGCGGCATCATTATCCAAAGCCAAACAGCAGAGTGTGGGTGCTTAGAGGAACAGCCTTACCACTTTGGCTTTCTTCACAACTGAGCTGAAAATGTGTCCGTTACACCAAACGTGACCTGACACGATGTCCTGCTGCAGAAAAGCAGATCTGTTGCACGCTGTGGGGTCATGCTGGGCTGCGTCCTAAAGATGGAGAAGCAGAGTGTTGTTCAGATGTAGGGCAGAACTCTGGTGCTGGCTAAAAGCTCTGCTCCACCTCAGCCGATGACCCCCGTGCCCCGCGACACCACGCCCCTGCCAGAGCCGACTCCTAACATGAAGCCATTTCACATTTTATCACCTAAACCCTGAAAACCACATGAAGCAGTGTTTACACGGTTATAGCAAACAGGCTTCTGCACCTGTGCAACACTTTAAAAACATATTGCTGATGACGGCCTGGGTCGAACATCAGTCAGAGAGGTGAATCTTTGCTCCAGGAGACAACCTCTTCTGTTTTAGAACTCATCGTTCTGGTGGGGTGGCGGGGGGTGATGTGGGTGTAACAGTACCAGCTCGATGTCTTGATTGCGTGTCAGTGTCTGTACAGCTTCCATATTTGACACCTCATGCAAGTCTCAGAAAAGAGAGGGCTGAGACGCCACCTGCAGCTCCTGCAACACTGGACAATGCTGGCTGATTATCTGTAGGAAGGTCAAAGCCAGCAGGCGTTACTTGGTACAGACTACGTTTCCTCCAGCTGGTACAAATGTGATCAAGTCCTATGTTCATCTCCTCTTCATTGAAGCAGGCTGAGTGTCTTCTGTGTGTCTTGACTTCTGGCACAGCTCGTTGGTTTCTGAATGGAGAAAGATTCCCATCCTCGGCTAGCTTGTTTTTCCATTTTTCAGCCCCTTCTGTCTATTGGCTCTTTGCTTTTTCCCATCAGCAGCACATTTTCTGCTCTCTGCCATTAAACATTAATGCCAAACAATGGACTCTGGATGCTGATGCTTGGTTTTAAAAACTTTTCCCCCAGTTTCCTCCTCAGGAAAACCTCAAAGGGTCACTCAGTTGATGCAAACGCTGCCTCTGAGTGACCCAAATGGGCAAAATGCTGTTCAGACACAGGCGCTTCAGTGTAGCACCGTTTGATTATTCTGAGCATACCTGCAGGCTGCCATTTCTGTCTGAGGGGAAAAGATCAGGCTGCTGCTGTGTGATTAAGGGAGCAGGAATCAGTATGAACGTTTGCTGCACCTCAGCTGCTGTGTTCAAGTTTGCAGTGTCCTCGCTGTAGGTGGACCTCTGCTGCTGCGTGCTGCAGAGGTCTCGCAGATCTTACCTTTATTCCACACACATAATATTGCGGTCCTGTCAGGATTGTTGGCTCTGTCAGCTTAAATACATACAGTAACCTTCAGCTAACTCTGTGGTTTCTGACGGCATGTCTGAGTCGGTAAACAAGCGAAGAAACATTGATAAACGGTCAGAGCATATCGAGAGTGCGATGCCACAGATGAGGTCCTTAAATATTTACAGCAGGAAAAAGTTTCCTTTTCATACCTTTGAACATCGAGCCTCCCTGTTCTCTGGGCAAGGACATTTAGTGAACATAACTCTGTGCTCGGTGTAACTGTATGTAATCACATCATTCTCATTCAGCTGCTGGCAGGTTACACTCTTAATGCAGGCGAGTGAAGGTAAGACTCACTCTGTTTGCTTCATCTGAGTCATGGAGGCCGTTTTCTCTCTGCTGAAACTTCTCATAAGAAGCAAGAGAACAACAAGCTGTGACCCAGAGGAGCTGAGTCGCAAGCACAACACTCGACCAGGACGCTGTGATGACACAGCCAGGAAGCACTGCAGTCTGAACAGTGTGTTACACAGTAAAGGAGAGGACTTGTGCCTGTAACAGAGCCTCAAAGATTCATCATTATATACATTTTAACATAAGTATTTGTTTTAATGCAAAGATATTAACAACGGATTATTTAAGGAGGAGCCTGGAGATGAGCAGATTTCACTTAGATCCCTTAGACATGGGAGGACGTGCTCGTGTGTACGCTGTTGGCCTATAAAGACAGCTGTGTGGCTAACATGTACACGTGATGATAATGTTGCACAGTCCACGCTTCCCTCTACAGCTGTCTGTGCTGTTAACACAGCACACTCACGCTGCACTTCCTGTTTGTAGCTGTGGCTAACATATACAAGCGTTCTTCAGCATTATTATATTTATTTATGAGATCAGACTCATGGATGTTGGTGGGGCTGGATGTTACCTGCAGCCTGAGAGTTGCTGCTGCCTACTGAATATGTAGAAAGTGATGCTGTGGTTACACTGATCCTGACTGTAAGCCACTGCTTCTATAATCTAACCCACTCTAATCATTTATATCATATTTACATCATTCCATCCTCGCATTTGGAGTCTCTGATTGAGCTAACTATTTTTGCAGCTGGCGTCATCGCATAAGAGTCTATGTTTGAGTCTTACAGCCTCGCAGCTGTGCGTGATACATCCAGCCTGCCCACACAGGCTCTGAGGTAAATGTTAGGAGTAATGCTTTGATTCAAAGGTGTTGAAACCCTCTTTCAGCAGCGTTCCACCTGCCTGTCGGTGCGATAAGGTAGGAGGCAGAACCGCTTGCTCTCAGCGGAAGAGCAGTGAATCACGCTGTAAGACAAAAGGAGAAAAGGGCATCGTGCATCATCCATCAGAGGCCGAGCACTGCCTTTCCATTTAGCTCTGTGTCTCCAGGCTGGACCTCTGACAGTTAGTGTCCTAATACCTCATCACAGTCCCACAAGGATAATGCATGAATCAGCAGAGAGACCTGGTCTGTGATGACTGTCGGCCGTCGTAGTAAAATAATAATACGAGTGTTTGCTGATACAGGAAGTCGCTGTGGAATTCCTGACGTACTGGTCACTGGTCATGCACAGCAGATGGCGAGGTTACTGGTTCCTGAGATGAAGTCACCAATTTGATTAATCTCTGCATCTGTTTCCTTCGTTAGGAGTATTTATTGAACCTGCTGCTCTGCCGGCAGCTGAAGTCATGCTTTTCTTCTTTCCTCAGATCGATAATTATGATGTCCGTGCTGCTGCATGGTGCTGCTAAAACGAAAGCTTTGATTTTCCTTATATATCTGTATTCATCACTACGGGCCTCCTCCCACTTCCTGTGGTCGTCTCATTTCTTCCACACTTTGTCTTTTATGCGAGCGATTATCTCAAACTGAAGCACTCAGTGCTGAAAGGCTTTTCTAAAGAAGCCTCTCAGAGTTTCTTCCTCTGCGTCCACAGGGACTCTATCACGACTCGCTGTCAAACTCCAGGTTTGGTTCTTAAAATACAGCAATTTAAACCATTTAATGTCAACATTGTTCAGTAGTGTCAGAATTTGTGCACATGGATTGATGTTCATGTATCCATTAGAAGTAATAATGATGAATAAAATGCTTCTTTAAACAAGGAAATGTACAAATTGGACGTCTGAAGCCTAAATGCTTGTTGTGGGAATAGACGCCTGTGTAATCCACTGCTGCTCGTGCTGCTGCACACCCCACCCTCGTCCCCCCCCCCCCCCCCCCCCCCCCCCCCCGCCCCAAGCCCGTTTGAATATCGTCATCTCCTCGAGCCCCTTAAATCCTTATTGAATCGTCTGCCATCTCATTTGTCTTCTGTCTAATAATTCTGCCACTTGCTGGGTGGCTGTTGGGCTGATCTCTGCACAGTGATCAGCATGAGAGTGACTTACTGCTCTGATCTTTGTTCTCTGGTTAAGGTGCTCACAAAAACCAAATAGAGAAGAAGCAGCCTTGCATCACACATAATTATTTTCTTATGCAATAACATAATGTGTTATTCAACAGGATTGTAAGTGTAAGGGTTTACGTGGTCGTGAAAAACACGTGAAACATCAAAATGATAATAAAAAATGTTTTTTTTTTCCAAACATTAAATTCTGAACAGTCGTTAAAAAAAAGATGAAATATTTGTTAGAGGCTGTTTTCAGGAGACACAGGAGGGTGGGGTGGGCTGCTTTTAACCATGTAAAGCACTTTGTGCTACATTTTTTGTATGAAAAGTGCTTTATAAATAAAGATTGATTGATTCTCCTGGAAACAGGTTTGGTGATTGTAAGTAACACAGTGTTGTGTGTCATAGATGTGTGTTTCCGGTCTCTGTGCTCCTCCTGTGCCTGTCTCGTCTGTCCTGTTTTACTTTGACAGTCTCGTGCGCTACGTTAGTGTTGTCGGTTTTGTTCCTCCGGTCTCGGTGTGTGTGATTGCTCCCAGCTGTGCTCTCCTCCTGTGTCTCGTTGTGTCTTTGTGTATTTGTTCCTCTGTTTGTTTCTGGATCGTCTGCATTTCCTCTGCTGTTCTTCCCGCCGTGTTTCCAGGTTTCATGTTTAGCTTTTGGTAGTTCCCTTCCTGCCTTTTGTTTTGTAATGTTTGCTGCAGCCCTAAATAAAGGCTCGCTTTTTGTTAACATCCACCTCCATCTCCGTTTGTCTGCATTTAGGTCCGCATCCTCTTTTCTCCACGCCGTCTGTCTTAGCAGACGGGACAGTTTTCAATAATTCATACATCAAATGTAAAGTTTTGTACAGAATGATGGTGGGTGTTTCTGAAATGGTGGACCAGCCTAAGCTTGAAGCGAATATCAACAGTGTGAAATGTTACAGAACACATAAAAAGATCAAGCTTTTACTGCTGGGAGTTTCTTTGAAGTACCATAAGTAGTGTTTCTGCTGGACTTACAGACTGAGGGGAAAAAGTTCCTCTCACATGAGAAAAGCAGGAATTGCATCATTAAAGGGCAGGAAGAGCAAATGTGGGCAATCATACCTGCGTGAAAGGTGCTATCCTGCAACAACACAGTTCTAAATTAAGCCTTGACAAAGAATGAGTCAGGCCGTGACGTCCGTGCATGAGTCAGGCTCTGACTCGTCTGAAGAAGGGAGCTTATTACAGAGAAACTGATTGTGACAGTGACACGGTACAGTCTGTCACATACAGTACACACAGACTCCTGCATCAGTTACGCTCAGGCAACAAAACACCAGAGAGAAGATTTCAGTTTAATTACTTTTCTTTGTCCAGATAATTACCTCACGTTACAGGCTCGCCTGCTTTTACGTTGTGTTGCTTTTTAAGACATTTCTTATCTTTATATCTTTAAAATGATATATTTTGAGCAGGTCCCATTTCACATGGACAACATGTTGAACACATATAAGCACATCAGCATGAGCAGCACCAGGTATATATTACTGTCCTAATACTCAGAGACGTGTGTGGTTATGTGTCTGACCCAGAGACGGCACAAAGCGTTGTTTGGCTGACGCTCAGCCTGTTTTCCTTCTTCTCTCTTCGCTCTGCAGGATCACATTTTGCCACCTGCCCTTTCAGAGTAAATGGCTGTATGTGGGGACGGAGCGCGGGAACACACACATCGTCAACATCGAGTCCTTCATTTTGTCCGGATACGTCATCATGTGGAACAAGGCCATCGAACTGTGAGTATCTGAGGCTGAAACAGAAGCAGTGCTAAATGGTGACGATGGTGTGGGTTTACGATAAACGATGAAGATGAAAATGCTGGTTGTGTGGAGGCCAGTAGGCTGGCTGCTGGTGTTACACCCTCAACTCACCCGTTCTCAGTCTTTCTAAACTTGCATACTTAGATACATGCAAACTGTAAGAGTCGTACTGTAACGACAGCTACGACTTAACTCTCCCCAATAATGACTGCACTTGAGGACCTCCATCTGCCTTTCGTGAGAGGTTCTCTAAAGTCGTGGTTTGATCACCATTGGAATATTTTGTTTGTTTTTCTGAGGGAGGCGGTATAGGAAGAGACTTCCTGCAAACCCGGTTATTTTGTTCTACAAGCAGACGTGAAATATGTCAGAAAAAGAGCTTCAAGGCTGACTGCTAGCAGGCTTTCAAAGGGTAAAGAGTTAGAAATTACCGTTAGATTCCTTCAGTGAAACACGATGTGCACGCTCTTGTGTTTGGTTATTGTGAAACTGACATATGCCCCCGACTGACAGCTCGTTCCCATCAGGCACGCACACGCTGCTCAGCTGCATTGTACGGCTGTTTGTTTTCCGCGGTGTCACCCACCTACGCGCTGCTCTTCTGGTGTTACCCTGACAAGTCCCCTGCTGCAGTGTCAGTCATAAGTCACTCTTATACCGAGCCATCTTGTTGCCTTGTGACAGTTGAAACTATGGCGAGCAGTCTCGACACGATGTGCGTGTGTGGGAGGTGCTGTCTGCCAATCATCACACAGAGGCAGCGGTTGGGAGCAGGAAGTTTGGTTTGTTGATTCTTCCCGACAGAGTCAACAAGGACGAGCTCGGCATCCGTTTAAGAACCTCAGAAGTTTGAAAACTGTTACAATGAATCAGAAGAATAAAAGTGTCACAGTTTCATGTGGACGATCGTTGGCTGTTGACAAAGACTTGCTCTAGCTGTCAGGTTGCCCTGCATGCACACTGAAGACGTCCTTTATCACATTCACCTATTAAATATCGTTGTAATTAGTCTCAGCGGAGGAGGAAAGCGACCGCACACATGAACACTTCGTGTAGCTCGTGTCCTTCTGTGATGAGTTTTTAATTTTGCAGTAGTCTGTGGACCGCAGCGTAATAAAGGTCTGCTTTCTACATTGATCGCATGACTGTGGTAACACCTGCTGCATGATAACGTGCTCAGAGCAGAGCAGCTGTTTCTATTCCTTGTGTCCAGTCAGAGAAACACAGGCTTGGTCATATTTGTTTAACTGAAGACTTAAAATATTACCAGTGTTGTATGCTGAGGCTACGTTACTCCTTTACCTTGATACTTGTACCTCTTTACTGACGTAGGCGGCTCAGGATTGGTTGGTTTTGTTTGGAATGACTCTGTGTGGGATTAACCGTCAGCACAGGCAGCGTGCAGCGTGCAGCCACCTTCACCTGCTCGTGCTTCAGGATTTCCAGGTGACATAGTGATGGATAAACACTGCGATGTGCATGTGTTACAACTTTGATGCACATGAAACACGTCGTGTAATTAACTGCAGTTAATGAGAGGACTGCAGCCACCTGCAGCCTGTGAATGTCAGTGTGAGTGAGGATGTGAACGGGCATTTTATGTTTCCCACAACAAAGAAAGATGAATGTTAAATGCAGTGGGAGTGTGAATGGTAAATGGACTGGTTCTTATGTGGTGTGTTTCTACTCTAAAAGCACCGTATTCAACATGCTTCATCCATCCATTCACACAAGCACTTTGTGCTACGCCTCAGTTCTTTCTAACATCCGTACATGTTCACGGGAAAAGTTCATATCTGGTTAATTAAACAGCCAAAAACATACGAGCCACCAACACGTCCAACTAAGGCAGGTCACGTTACTGAATCCCACCATTTTTTGTTCTGATTATCCACGGCTGAGCTGGAGCCAATCACAGCAGTGAAAAGGCCCAGACAACCATTCGCTCTCTAATTCACACTTACAGCCAAGCCAGCTTTCTCAGATTTGCTCATGTGTACTTCAGGATAACATAAGAAGATGATACTTGGATGAGTCGAAGCTCGTTCAGTTGGACGTTTCTCCTTCGTCGGTCTGAAAAGCACGACAGGAATGTTTGCCTGTCGACTTCTGTGGATTTTCCTTTAGTGAGGACGGAGCTATGAGGCCAGTGTAGGACGTGCAGTGTTTCTCCGTCTTTGTCTTATTTTTCTTCTTCCTCGTCTTCCTGGAACAGTTGCAGCCTGGTATATACACCTGCCTACAGTACCTGCAGTATAGAAACACAGTCTCGTTTTCAGGGTTCTGGTATTGACGGGAATCGTAGGTCTCGGTCTCGGTCTCGGTGACATCTCTAATGCTTCTATAGAAAAGTGACTCAACGTGCTGACACAGCTAAATGTCTGCTGGATCCTTTATAATTAAATATCAGGGAGAGATGGCCTGTAGATAATGGCTCATTTAAGAATAGGTAACTTTCCTTTATGACTTAAGCTGCAGAGTGTACCACAGTCTCAACAATGGGCATATATTATGCACTGCCGAGCATACACTGTAATATATTCTGTATTTCCTAACCGTCAGCACTCTTTATCTTCCTGAAGTAGGGTTCATGAACGAGTAGAGAATGAATCTCTTCTCATCAACAGCCGGGGTGACCGGGGACTCGTATTATTTATCTGGGGAGGATTTCCACGAAACATGAATAAGGATGAGAGGGGACTTTGTGCAACATTTAGCGAGCGAGGGAGAAGTCTCCTAACCGTGCAAACAGGAGGGTGTGAATCGCATCGACGTATGACTGCATGAGTCGTTTGGTTGGTTTAGTGTGCAAAAAAAACTATTCAAATGGGACCAGTGCAGCCAAACAGGAGGGCCGGGCTCTCATTGATATTCAGACGGGTTTGCAACATATTTAATGCACAATTTCATCTTCAGGAGATTCGCTCTGAAATGAGAGATAAAAATGAGATGCGAGGAGAAATGGGAAAACACAGCAGCCCAGTGCACACTCTTCACAGAGCCCTCTGATGAGCAGAATTATGTTTGCGCCTGGCTTCGTGTCAGCTGTAATCAACACTGGCATGTTTTCCTATTTCTGCTATTGGGACTGTAAAATAAACAATTGGCTTCCAGCCACCGCCCGGTTTCACGGCCTCTTCACAGGATGAGTAATGAGCAAAAATGCTTACATGCTAGAGAAATCCATACATCAGCGAGTGTTATGAAAAGATCATCGTCTTTATTAAATACTGTGTAAAAAGGCTGCGCTGACATGTTTACGCCTTCAGATCTCACAGAATCGTTTTTCTGTTCTGAGCCTTACGTTGGTGCAGCTGGGTAAAGAACGGCCACTTTAAACAGCGTTTTTCTTTATAATGAAAATCCTGCACTTTGTACATTCATCAGCACTCTGAGCACCTCCCCACCACATGCATGCAGCACACGCAGCGGGTGGCCTGTCAAAAAAAGGATGCCATTGGGGTTTGCTCCAGAACGAACAGTGTTTCTCCAAACCTTTTCCACGTGGACATTTAGCAGAGCGTGCTGGTTCATAGCCCACCCAGCCACGGAGTACGTTTCAGAGTGGATGGGTGAAAACCCACTCAGAGAGCTCTGAGTCTAAATCGGCATCGCTGCAGAGATAAAGTCATAAAAACTACAGACACCTGCCTCAGGGTCAAGAAAAGTTCAGCACTTGAAGAAATTTACTGTAAACCATTTCCTGCAGTGCAGTCCCCCCCCCCTCTACAACACCCCCCTCTGAGTCAAACACGTGAGATTATTTAAACTGTTTTATCTCAGACCAAATACATTCATGTTTACTGTTGTTTGGATTTATCATCATTTCAAATCCTCCATTAAAACGAGCTGAATGAGCTTCTGCTGATCCTCAAATAAAGTCTGTGACACTGAACGCAGTAAAGCACATCCTTTGCTCTGTAGTGTATACGTACACCAGAGGATTACACCTGTCCAGAGTAATCTATTACACATAAAATCTGTAATAGTAATTTTAATGAAGACACCAAAGGACAAAATGAGTGTCTGCATCGGTTCCATTGGTTTGCTTTTGTTGAACTCGGTGAGCGTGATAACAGATAAAGCGGTGCTTGGCGGTCCTCGCCATAATCTGATCGTCCCACTGGATGTGTGACTGCATCACTGGGGGGTGATACCGCCCTTCATAGTAACTCTGAGACTGAGCAGTGTGCTGAAATGATGATGTTGGACTGAACCAATGATTTAAATATTATTATTTCTAATTCTAACTTCAAATAAGGTTAAAGAGCTAAAACTTCCCCTGCTTACAGTCGTGTGAACATTTAGTTAGAAAATGAAGAATTATCCTTTTTCCTTTCAGCAGCCTGACGGTGTGGAGTATTCAGGTGTGTTAGCACAGCCCTGATTCAAGGAGTGGACATCACAACAACAGACCAAGTGAAGAGCCCCCCCTCAGACCCTACCAGCCTCAGCTGGCATGTTAACGTCTGCGTAGTTAGAGAAAGACTTTGTTGTCACGAGAGCCGTACTTCAGACAGCGGCATGGTGAGGGAGGGGTGGGGACCTGGACGCCTTACAGTCACCGAGTAATTATGTCAAAGCTTTTGTTTCATCACTTCCTCTGTTAGTCTGAGCGACTCTGCTGACATTCACAGCAGACAGATGCTGGACTTCCTGTTTCCTCTCCAGAGATCCCAGCATGGACATAAATGATCTCTAAGAACGTAAAACATCATAAAACAAGAGGCAGTCAAAAACAAGCTCAAACATATTTTACTGTTTGTGTTGCCATGTTTCATATTCACAAGTGGCGTGTCACACAGCCTCAGCACATGCGATATTACATGAATACATGTGACACATAATGAGTGCTGTGTCTGCAGCTGACGTGCTGTTTCCTGCCTCGCTCCCTCTCGTCTGTCATATCGATTATTTATCCTTTTCTAGCCGTGATTGGTTGTCATGGCGCCCCTGGAGCTTAAGGTGTCTTTGTGTTTGTGATCCCAAAAGGTGCTCGTGCTTCTCAGATGGTTACAAAATATTTCAGTAATATCATTTTCTTCCTACCAGCTGCATTATGAGAACAGTCTAAATGTGTTTATGCAGAATATACAGGAGTTGTTGGTTAGTCGTGCGTGCTCACTGATTTTAGATCAGCCGCAACAAGCAGTGCCGATTTGTTTTTGGCACCGTCTTCAGCCTGATTTGGTGAAATCACTGCTTAACGAGCACTGGGACCATCGTGCCTTTAACGGGGGCTTTAATTGTTCATCTGTTTATTTGCAAACAGCATTTCACCTAAGAGCAGAGACAGAACGCTGCCCTAAAACCACACAACAAACCACCAACTTGCCTTAAAAGATCTGGAGAATAATGACCACAGAGACAGAGGTTTGCCCAAGCAGAAAATCAGCATGAATAATAGAAACGCAGAGTTAAAAAGCACATTAACGGTACAGGGAATAATAAATAGAAGCAGGAAATAATAAAAAGAGCAGGTTACTGTGGCCTGGCTGCAGAACAAAGCGCTGTAACGTAAGAAGAACACTTTTAATTGTTAAAAATCTCCATGAGCTGCTCGTGTGTCTGTTCAGATCAAGAATTGGATTTAAGAGGAAGCTTTATGTGATTATCTTTGATTGCTTTAATGGCAGCGCTGTTATTTATTCATGAAATAAAATGATGCTAACATCGTACAGTCTCTGAGAGCAACGACTGCAAGATGACCTTTATGACCTGGATCAAAGAAACATGTCAAACATGAGCAGATTTTCTGTTTCTCTTAGAATATCAGACAGCGCGGTAGGATTCATACATTCATTGATTAAATGATTTCAAGAGCATTTGTGGACACGCTGGCTATAATTCCAGCTGTGAGCACCCTGCAGAGACAAACACTCTGATGCGTCAGCGTGAAGCCGTCTTCTTGCTCGCTGCAGTTACTTTCCGTCTCTAACTTTGAGAAGTCTTACAGTTCAGCTGTTTGGCCTCACAGCTTATCAGAAAATATTCATCCCAAGCAAACACAGATTCATTCTCGTTTCAGATTCACTCGGGCTGCTTTCAGAGTCTGGCCTTGACGGAGAAATGTTATCAGTCAGTAACTCAGCTCAGATTCACACGTGTCCCCACAGTGTGAAAGGCTTTCAGAGGAAATGACCTTCCACACACAATCACAAGCTTCCTGACTCATCTCTGCTTTATCAGAAATTCAATATCTGCTGTGAACTTTCTGTCGCCAACATGTTTTATAGTTGATCGGTGCTGATTGGTTCTAAAAGCACACGTTTGTTTCTCTGTGCAGAGGGTTCAGGGTCCCACGTTAGCAGGCGGGTTACATCACCGGGTATATTCGATATATTCGAGCTCCTGGCTTTCACCCTGTGTGCTGCACTTACGTGTCCGGGCAGGTGTTGTGCGTTGCAGATGGTTCGTTGATATCCTGGTTTGTTACCGCTTCCAACAGCGATGCATTGAGAGCGTGTTCTGGTTTCATGTTTTTATCGCTCTCCAGCAGCAGGCATAACTAAACGGGCCCATCTGAACACGTCAGTCACACTTTACCTCAACTCGCCAGATTATAGGCACAATGCTACAGTGTCCTGACTGTGGCAGCTAAACTGACATCTGCCGGTGATCATGCAGCTCTTGTGGATTTCTTGGAAAATAGTGATGCATTTCATTTTAGTGCTGCAGGTTTGTGCTGTGAGAAGCACCAAGCACTGATCTGCTGCCTGCTCCAAGGGTGCGCACAAACAACTTACTTTAAATTAAAGGAGCAGTGCCACAGTGTAGAAAAACGGCTCCAAATCAAAGTCTGAATGGTATTATGTAAAAATAATAACCCTCATCACGCAGGAATAAATCATTCAACAATAATATACTATATTACACCATCCTGTGGAAAACTCTGGAGACTTCTCCTCGGATATTTTTTTGTCCAAGGAGACAGACTTTCTTGTTAAGGTGGTGTTGAGCAGTAGTTCAGGTCTTTCTGTTTTCACTCATATTCAGTCCTTTTGTTCATGTAGCTAATGCTACAGCGTAGGGTATCTGAAAGTCATGTTAATAGGAAGCAGGAAAAAATCCATCAGAGACCTGACACAGGAGCTTCAGCTGATCACCTACAAGGACGGCTGAAGGAAAACAGGAGGAAAGGCTGAGGCTGAAAATGACACCAGAACTGGACTGAAGGTCAGAGGAACAGGTGTGATGGAGAGATGGATCCACATCATGGTCAGTGTGTACGAGGAGGTCAGGAGGTCGTCCAACAGTGAGAGTCTGCAGCCATCTGAAGCACGGTGGAGGCTCTGTCATGGTTTCAGGTCAGTCAGTGCTGTTGGAGATCTTTGATAAACTGATGAATTACAGAGTCTGATCCACCACGCAGGAACATCTGGAAACATCTGACTGGCAGCAGCTTCATTTTTCAGCATCATAGTGATGCCAAACACAAAGCACACATCAGTGATGGATGGGCCTCCTCAGAGCTCAGCATCACTGAAGCAGTGTGGGATCATCCTGACAGAGAACACAACCAAAGGCAGAAACATCCAAAGAAGAGCTTTGACTGTCCTTCAGGAAGCCTGGAGAACTGTTCCTGAAGATCCTCACAGAGCTGACAGAGAGCTCAGACTGTGCGCTTCTTCAGCACAGACTCTGTTTTTGCCGTACATGCTGTGTTTCCATGTATGTTTGCACGTTTCAGTCACATATCTTCCAAAATATAAAAAAAGCAGGGTGGCTCAAGACTTTTGCACAGGACTGTATACTTTAGGCATTATGTGCCTTACTTTATTTAAACATTGAAATGATGCATATGTCACATTTTCTCACATTATTCATAAAAAGAGCCTAACGTGAGCGTTTAGGTTGACACCTTTACGGTGTGTTTTATACTGCAGGCTGTAATTTTTGCATCGTCACAGAAACTATATACCTGATATCTAAATGTCAGACCTCAGTGTTGTGTTGTGTGCTATTATGGTGGCTGGCAGCAGGCAGCTTTTTTAGGGGCCAGAAAATTACAGCTATAACAGAAACACCTTAAAAATTTAATAAATACCACAAGTAAGGCTTTGTTGTTGTTGCTCCCTGCTGACTGCAATTTGAATACATCAAGTGGGCTCTTTCTCTTCCACACAGTGCCGACGAATGTCACACAGCTCAGCAGCGTGTTAGCGCAAAGTATGCCTGTGATGCTGAGTACGCGTGCGTGGCTGCAGTAAAGCTTTTACATTTGTTGCAGTATTGTTTCAGAGCGTTACACTTTGTCTTCCTCACCTCTCTGTTATTTTTCCTTCTCATTACAGATCAACTAAAACTCACCCAGGACCAGTCGTTCATTTGAGTGACAGCCCAAAGGATGAAGGAAAGGTGTGTAGGCGGATCAAAGCATCACCTTCATGGTTCTCCTCGAGCACCAGCGCCACTGCTGAAGCAGTCTGCTGCACTGAAGCTGCCTCCCTTTTCACACTTTGTGCCTCCAGTAAAATCTGAGCTTTTTCCTCTGCCATGTTTCTGTCATCCCCGCCCCCCATCGCTCCCCCCCATCTTCATCCTCGATCCTTTCTTCCTGTTGGCCATTATTTTTTTCTAATTGCTCACCTTTCACTCTCTCACCTTGGCTGTCTTTGTGTGCTCGCTGAAAAAGAGCCGTCGTCTGTGCAGCGTCTCTCCTCTTGGTGCCCTCGTCTTTGTTTTGCTTTTTTTTAACTCGCGAACAAAGAAGAAAGAAGCTGGATGGAAAAGTTGCAGGTGGCGGTTGCTGAAAAAGAGAAAGAGAGGTCATTGAGAGGCATATTGATTTTTGCCAGTGGAATTCTGTAGCCCTCGGATGAAACCAGACTTGAAAAGCTTTAAAGACAAAAGAATGAGACATGAATTTTCAGCTGCCGTCACCTACTGCAGTCGCTCACTGCAAGCAAGAACAAAGGCCGTGTGTTTAGAAACGTCTCCTCTCCTTGAAAAGCACAAAGTTAACCCTTAGTAAGCAAAGGGAACAAGTTCTCTTAGATGTGCTTTTGTTTTTTCTGCAAACCTTGTTTTTAGCCTTTGTCCCAACAACAGCAGTAAGACGTGATCACACAGCTGCATCCCTGAGTGTAGCTCTGACTCAGCTCACGCTAATGCTGCTGTCCTGTAGCTGAGGTTAGTTAAGCTAGCCTCCATGTGTTCGGTAATGATGATTGTCACTGAAAGGTTAGTGTGAGTTTGCTGGTCGCCAACTGATGCAGCAGCTTCTCTGCTGTCAGTGCTCATGCAGGCTCATCTACCATGAAGCCGGAGGACTCGCTTTCCTGTTCTGCTCAGTCAGTCTTTCAAACTGGATAAAAGCTTTGAGATGAAGTCACTATGAGATGATAAATGTCATTCTGTAGAAACATTATCCTGAAACGACCTCAGATGATATCAGTCTCAGCATCACTTTGTGCAACTGGAAGTCTTTAAAAATCCAGGTCTGACTTTGGTTCAACAAGTTTAACATACAGCAGGAAATACAGAGAATTATTATTATATTACTGATCACTAACACAGGTTTGGAACAATGTTATTTATAAAACACCAAATCACAGACATTTACATACAGACAAAACCCAACAATCATATGACCCCCTATGAGCAAGCACTTTGGCGACAGTGGGAAGGAAAAACTCCCTTTTAACAGGAAGAAACCTCCAGCAGAACCAGGCTCAGGGAGGGGCGGGGCCATCTGCTGTGATTGGTTGGGGTGAGAGAAGGAAGACAGGATAAAGACATGCTGTGGAAGAGAGACAGAGATTAATAACAGATATGATTCAATGCAGAGAGGTCTATTAACACATAGTGAGTGAAGAAGAAATACCCAGTGCATCATGGGAATCCCCCGGCAGCCTACGTCTATTGCAGCGTAGCTAAGGGAGGATTCAGGGTCACCTGATCCAGCCCTAACTATTAGGGGTGCAACAATACTCGTATTGATATTGAACCGTTCGATACAGTGCTTTCGGTTCCATACGCATATGTATCGAACAATACAAAATTTTTAATTTATTTTATCAACTTTTCTTCTGACGATGCTGTCTGTGTTGAGAGCTCAGTGGATCTGCGTTCGACTTATCCGCCTAGGCTGCACTGTCGAGCGCAGATCCACTGAGCGCAGCGCAAGCTAGCGAGACAGAAGTTAAGCCAGTTGCAACATGGCAAATTGAACCTCCCCCACCCTCATTCAGATCTGGCGTTTGAAACTATTTTGGTCTTCATGTGAAGTATGACCCTGAAGGTAAGCGCGTCATGGACAAAAGTAAAACAGATTGTGGGATGTGCCACGCAATGCTCAATTACATTGGTGGGAACTAGTGCGTTAGCGCAGTTAGCTCGTTAACGTGTTGACGCTGTCCAGCCCCACCAATCATTCAGCCCCACCAATCATTGAGCCCCACGCACGGGGCGATCCGCGGTAGCTCGTTAACGGAGATTTGCCGTGTTGTGGCGTTAACGTCATTTCAACGAGATTAACGCTGACAGCACTAGTGGGAACACAACGAATATGACTGCACATTTACTCCGACATCATCCTAGTGCAAAGACAAGTGGAAGCAGACAAAAACAACAAGCACGCATGCTACAAACTTTACCCGAGTCATTTAGACAGCTGTTAGCACATGATTCTCCTTATGGGGACCTGATATGTTTAATATGCTGCTGAGAATATACCCCAGAAGAAGCTATAGTATAGCTTTTATTTTGGAAAGACCCATTTCTCTGTAATAAACTCTCTTTTTCCAAAGATGAGGGATTTCTCCATCAGATATTTATTTTTTTATTACTTTGTCGTTTCAGCAACATTAAATTTAAAAACTGTACTTTTGAGTTAAAATATATATTTATAATTTTAATAAATGACAAATTAAAAAGGCATGAACATTTTTTGTATCGAAAAAATATCAAACCATGACACCAAAGTATCGAACCGAACCGTGAATTTTGTGTATCGTTGCACCCCTACTAACTATATGCTTTAGCAAAAAGGAAAGTTTGAATCTTAAAAGTAGTGATAGTGTCTGTCTCCTGGATCCAGACTGGGAGCTGGTTCCACCAAAGCAGAAACTGAATTAATGATGACAGCAGATATTAAATGAATATTTCCAGTGGCAACATCCCTTATTCAGCTTATAAATATGTAGTATATGTAACATCTGCTCTTTATTCGGTCTGTTTTGAACAGATTTTGTGTTGTTTAAGCCGTTTCTTTTAACGTGCTGCAAAAAACATCAAATAAAAGCCCAAAAAAATGAATGAAAAGAAAAATTGTTTAAAAAGCAGTTAAATTTTCTTCACCAAAGCCCATAAAAGATTATTTTCAGGTTTTGCTTTGTTGGCTTTGATGAAATCTCTGCTGGAGTAAACGACTGTAATTTCACTGCAGTTTGTCTACGTGCTGCAGTGTTCTCTTTAAACTGCCCACAATAGAGCCGCATGAATACTGTTTTCATGCTTAATAGATATTTATTATGTTAATGAGATGTCACTGATATGTCTCATTCACATCACAGGTTTGCTTTCCCCCTCACCTGCACTCTGCTTCCCTTCTTCAGATGTGCAGTGTCACACAGTCTTTGCACTCAGCAGGAGAGCTGTTTCCTCCTCTCTGTCTTTAAAGCTGTGCTTCTGCAGCAGCTCTCCTCTGATCTGTGATCAGATTGGGTCGGCTTTGCTTCCCCTTTTATCGTCTGTTTGTGAATTTGTGTGTAACTGGGTTGTAGTATGTGGGAGTGTTGCTTTTTCTCCTCCGGTGCATGCAGGGCTGTTTGTTTATGGAGCCTGTTTATATGGTGCCAGTGTATTCTATATAAATCAGAGCTGATATGTTAAGGACTGCAACGAATTGTCCTTGTACATGAAGGAGTGTGTGTTATTCTCAGTGTGTGTAAATCAGTAAATCTGTGTTTGTGTGCATTTGTGTTCATGTAGAGACACAGATAAACAGCCTGTATTACCCAGTGTGTGTTAGACAGCCAGTGATGGGACTGTGAGACAAACCGAGCCAGTGACACAGCTGAGGCTGCACCTCTAACACCATCTGCAGCTAATGTTGTCATCTAAGATGGGAATAAGACAGTCTGCTACCAGTCTGCTATCAGTCTAAGACTGAATGGCAAGTTTGCAGTAACATGCAATCAGTTTGTGATAACACAGGATGAAGAGTGGCCAATCTGCTGCTGTCCACCTACAATTTACCTGCTTACATTCAGAGTTCAGCCAGAACTTCATAGATTTGACACAGAAACAAACCTTCCTCAGATGGTGACGCAGTTGCTGCAGGAAACAATCTGACTGCAGAATAACACAAGCACCTGGCAACCTTGTTTGTACAGGACTATATCCAGAATGCAACCAGCGACTGAGTCGAGTCTCCTACTGCAAACAGACACTTTGCCAATGACTCATGCTCATCAGCACTGATTGACTCGGGCTGATTTCACCATGTTGGCAACCTGTCTGTCTGCTAAAACCTTCTGTCTGACAGTGACGGCAGTCAGTCTGAAGGCTGGTGGTCCTCCCACCATGTGAGCTGTGTAATCAGCTTGTGGTCACACAGAGGCTGCAGGTGTTGCACGCACAGCCTCTGGGAAACCAGCTGGTTGCTCACAATCAGCCGCTCAGTGTGAAAAAGTCCAGTTTAACCACTGGGTAACAAGTTAGGAGGAGGCTGCTGTCCTGTTTTACTCTACTGTGACTGAGTCAATAAATAATGGTTAAAACATAAATAGCCGATCATCATCATCATCATCATCACACTGAGCACAGACCTCAGAGGCGTGCATGTTTTTATTATGAACAGTCTCCTCTGTCCTCTTGTCTGCAGCTGCTTATAGGGTTTGAGAGCGGGACGATCGTGCAGTGGGACCTCCGGGGCAAGAAGGCTGACTTCAGGATCTACTACGATGAGGTGAGTAAAATACTGATAGGTGAAGCCTTTCTGTCTGCCCTCTTTCTACGTCTGCTGTGGTCTCTGTGTTTGGTGTTTTTTTTTTAATAATAAAACTGTAGTTTCATTTTAGCTGTCTCTGTGGGGATGCCTTATTATAGCAGCAGGAGGCAGGATATGTACAAGAATCTGGCAAAATTGAGAGGAATGGAGAACAAATTTCTTTTAAAAACAAATTGGAAATGAGTCCCAGAGGGGGGTGCACGAGTGGGAACGTTCAGTTTGTTTGTGACATCAAAGCCCTGCAGAGACATGTCGAGTTTTTCTTTTTTACATACAGACCTGAATAAAAACATGTGACACTGGAATGTTACAGGTTCTTCAGGTGAAACAGGAAGTGCTTCAACATTTACTCTCAGCGCTCTCTTCAAGTTACTCTCGCTGACCAAAGTCGAGTGCACTTTTCATCTCAGAGCAGCATCAACTTTTCTCATTTTTAACAAGGTGTCTTTGTTATGAAATGCTGCCTGCCAAACCAATTACTGCTCTTTGAAGAAGCAGTCATTAGAGGACCCTCACGCAGGTCCAGGCAGCCTCGGGCAGCTTGACAGCACTGTCAGCTGGAACAGACGACAACGCTGGCACCCAGAGACCAGCAGAGCGTAAACTCACACCGGCCCCTCGTCTTTGTATGTTAGACAGTAGGGGTGCAACGATACTCGTATCGATATTGAACCGTTCGATACAGTGCTTTCGGTTCGGTACGCATGTGTATCGAACAATACAAAATTTTTAATTTATTTTATCAACTTTTCTTCTGACGATGCTGTCTGTGTTGAGAGCTCAGTGGATCTGCGTTCGACTTATCTGCCTAGGCTGCACTGTCGAGCGCAGATCCACTGAGCGCAGCGCAAGCTAGCGAGACAGAAGTTAAGCCCGTTGCAACATGGCAAATTGAACCTCCCCCACCCTCATTCAGATCTGGCCTTTGGAACTGTTTTGGTCTTCATGTGAAGTATGACCCTGAAGGTAAGCGCGTCATGGACAAAAGTAAAACAGTATGTCGGATGTGCCACGCAATGCTCAATTACATTGGTGGGAACTAGTGCGTTAGCGCAGTTAGCTCGTTAATGTGTTGACGCTGTCCAGCCCCACGCACGGGGCGATCCGCGGTAGCTCGTTAACGGAGATTTGCCGTGTTGTGGCGTTAACGTCATTTCAACGAGATTAACGCTGACAGCACTAGTGGGAACACAACGAATATGACTGCACATTTACTCCGACATCATTCTAGTGCAAAGACAAGTGGATGCAGACAAAAACAACAAGCACGCATGCTACAAACTTTACCCGAGTCATTTAGACAGCCGTTAGCACAGGATTCTCCTTATGGGGACCTGATATGTTTAATATGCTGCTGAGAGTATACCCCAGAAGAAGCGTATAGTATAGCTTTTATTTTGGAAAGAGCCATTTCTCTGTAATAAACTCTCTTTTTCCAAAGATGAGGGATTTCTCGATCAGATAGATTAATTTTTTTATTACTTTGTTGTTTCAGCAACATTAAATTTAAAAACTGTACTTTTGAGTTAAAATATATATTTATAATTTTAATAAATGACAAATTAAAAAGGCATGAACATTTTTTTGTATCGAAAAAATATCGAACCGTGACACCAAAGTATCGAACCGAACCGTGAATTTTGTGTATCGTTGCACCCCTATTAGACAGGTGTGTTAGCTTACACAGTCTGTATTCAGCCAAAGATGCTGCAGCTTTCAGCATCCAGGGATAAAGCGTTTGCATGGTCTTCATCACAGTGCATGCTGAAAAGTTACACATGGGAAACAGAAACTATATTTTCATATAATATTCAGATGTCATTAACTCGTGTGTCTTCAAACATACCCACCATCAGCACATCTGCTGCCACCTCTTATGTCCTCCTTCTCCTGTGAACAGTAACACTCACGCTCATGAGCTTTCTTTGAGGATCTGTCACCCGAGGAAAATAAAACGGGTCTCGATGACACGTGAGTGGAATTCATAGATTCAAGCTGATGTGAATGTGATTTAAAGGACAAAGAAAAGTAAGAACTTTAAGCTGATCTGTCTGTCAGCTCTTCATATGCACCAAAAATAATACTGACATTTGGTTTTGCTCTATATTTACACCCAGTCTTACTGCACCTCCGTGTCTCTGTGTTTAAATGCACTTTTTCTTCTATAACACTTTATAAACTCCTATCTGGTGTGAAAGGACCTGCTATCGATCTCCATCACTGGCTGCCTTTTCTAAAGCCTCGTTCCAGCATCGAGTCACAGTACGCTGAAAGGTTATTATAGATGTTTCTCCGTCTGATGACGAGGGGAAAAACGCAGCCTTCCCCCGGCTTTAAGCATCCGATGACTTTTCTCCCGCCATCTGAGAAAATTCAGTTTACTGTGATTACCTCAATAACGACCACGTTAGGACTGATGAGTGCACAGCTCTAACAAAAGCCTCCTGAATAAGCTTGCTCAGCTTCAGTGTGCGAATGAGAAAAAGGTTAATTTAGAACAATGTCAGGCCAAACATCTCCGAGATTATCCAGACTGTTTTTATGCTGCTGACGCTCCCCGGGGTCGTGACCTCTGTGGCTTTGACATGAATAACTGTGAATAATGTTTTTAAGAAGCTAAAGAATACCCAGCGAGGTCTTCTGAAGAACAGCGGCAGACACGTGGTGAGCGCAGGGCGATAACAGGAAAATGACTTTGCTGTTTTGGCTTGCGTGACGGTTTTTACCTGTACAGCTAAGGTGTGGTAGCTGTGACATCACTGAGTAGTTTCCAGTGCAGTAAATCTAGAATCACATACGTATCACCGTGTGTCACATGCTGCAGAAGCGTATGGTTTTTGCTCTTCTGTGTGGACACCAAAGCTGTCAGATGAACATCATTGTTGTGTTTTTAATAGGAGTGTGTTTGATAGAGCTCCACGGGGAAAATGTGGTCTGCCTTTGTATGAAACAATCTTGTCAGTTGTATTTTTCTCCGTTGTATTTGGACAAAAGTGTCAATTACCATCTGCAGAGAGAAGCACTTTGTTATGTGCTAACCAGTTTTGAAGGATTATTATCTTCCTCCTTTGTCTCATATTTCATTTGAAGCGTAGAAGGGCACTGACACTACGTGAGGACAGATTCAACAACGATACCAACGAGGTTTTATTCCACATTTAGCCTAAAGCTAAATGCTGTAAGAATCAGTGTTGTGTGTCGTCACGTTTCACTTCTGAATCAGCTTAAATTTCTCCTGTGTGCAGTTTCCGTTTGGCTGTTCGGTAGGTTGTTACAGTTCATTTGAACTTGCTTCAGTTCTTCGGTGGACTTTGGTCTCAGCCGCTCGCCGAGCTCGGCGTCGTGTGGGGTCTGCTGCAGGACTCCTGGTTCCTCTTCCCCAATCAGGCTTCTTTCTCATGGCGCTGCATGACACAACGATTCACTTGAAGTGCTTTATGACTTTGAGAGAAACACTGACTCTGTCTGTGTGATCGGTGCAGGCCATCCACTCTGTCAGCTGGCATCACGAAGGGAAGCAGTTCATGTGCAGTCACTCGGACGGCAGCCTGACGCTGTGGAACCTCAGAAACACCACCAAGCCATTCCAGGTCACCTTCCCTCACGGTGAGACACACACAGACACACACTCTCATAATCCCAGAGACAAATCCTGGGTCGTTGGGCTTTTCCCCTTTATACTCTTTGTATAGATCTGAATATCATAGACTGTAAACAACCCTCTGTGGACCATATGCTGTCATCTGATTTGCCGAGCAGCTCGTGGTTTTGTCTTTGCTTTTCTCAGTGTAACCAGCCACCGTTCAGTCTCATTCACCAACATTCATGTTCGGTTACCTGCACATTTAGGGTAGACTGTGCTGTATCCAGCAGTGATTGTCGTATGTGCGGTGTTTCGCTGCTGCTTCGTTTTGATTTCCACACTCGGTGAAATCTGCCTCCTCTTCTGCCGTGTCTCCCTACGGCTTCCTCTCATGCAGGGCCGACCGAACTCGTCAGATTTGTGTTTTCTTGCTGTGAGCTGTAATCTCAGGCAAAATCACAAAGCAGGCGGGATGTGGCTGACGGGGAGGGGGGCACAGCTGAATTCCAGCAGATCGTTTATTTGTCAGATATTTAGTGTCACTCAGGGCGAAAACGGGAGGAAGGGGAGAGGGAGGCATGAAAATAAGTAGAGGTCAACTAAGAACATAAAGCTGAAGAAGAGTAAACAGTTAAAATGTTATTTCCTGAGAATGATATAGTCAGACTTTTTAAGTTATAAATAAATGAGTTAAAAACTGTGAGGGTTTAAAATTGAGCATTTAAACGGCTCGACTGCAGCACCTTGGGCTTTTAGTAGCAAGAGGCTAGGTGAGGGGAAGGAGTGCTAACTTATGAGCTAATGCTAGCTAACGTGACTAACATGGTGTGTCCATAGTCTGAGTGTGTGGTAAGCAACAAACTTCACTGAGCTCACAGCAGAGCAGCATCTTAGTTATCAAAGAATTGGATTAAATATACTCCAAAATACTCCGATATCACAAACATGTCCAGCTGAGTGATTTGAAATAGCTCAAAACTAGCAGAGTGCTATTAGCTTAGTTAGCACCTATCTGTGACCTCTGTAAGGAGACGTACTTTAGTTCCAGAAATCAAAACCAGTTTGATTTTGTTATGTGTTTGTTTTCCTTCAATATGACAATAAGTTACTACTAATTTGTAATGCATTACTTATTACTTGTTACTTTCCTTAGAGGTAATGGAGTATGTTACTTAATTTACCCATCAGAGAACTTATTACTTTCATGTTAATATGACCTGAAATTCATTATCTCATAATTATCAATTAAATCTGTAAACCCAAGGCTACGTTCCCACACACTGACACAAATTCCTAATGAGGACACCATCTTTCTTTTAGTTTTTGCATTTGAACACAAACTGACAACAAAGAAGGTTAAAAAGCAGCCGCTGGCTTCTAGGCTAGATTAGCATTAGCATGCTGCCTATGCAGATCCATACAAAGACTCTGAATGACTCTGATTCAGTATTTAGTTTGAACATCTTTTAAATGTCAGAATCGACTTCTTGTAGAGAATTATGGATGTTTTCAGTCGACCCTCATGTCTGAACCTGTAGCCGTACATGTCACACTGCCCCTCTAACACTCCAGGCTAACCTCTGCATGCCTGTTATCACTCGTCATTGTTCCCTCTGTCACACAGCTGAGTCGACTTCTTCACAGTCGGGCAAAAATCCATCATCTTGTTATTTATTTATAAAATTTACTGCTGAAGCTGCCAAATATGCTCACAAATTTTAGCTTATTTAAATTCAGTGATTAGCACAGTGCTCTAAATACTTAACCACACATGTGTTTGGCTTTCCATCATTTACTTACCTGCTGAGCTGTTGCTTGATGCAGAGCTCGGTGACGACTGGGGCTTTTTTTGCCTTTTGTGTTTCTCACCTACAACCGTTTCAGTGACATGTAGGTAATGAGCATTGTACCTGGATAGGTGAGCATAGTTCATGAACCATCCGTCCATTTTCTTAACGGTGTATCCAATTAAAGGAGCCGGTCTCAGCAGGCCAGGCTGTTACAGAGCACCATTAACCAGAAGTTTTAGTTTTTTGGTCAGCGTTGTGTTTTTAACAAACTATCAGAAGTTTCTCACTTTTTACAGCCAACACTTCGTCTGTTTTAAGCACAATGTCCTGTACATAAGGGCACCAAAATGACCTTTTTTATAGCCACTTTTCATAATGATGATGTGAAGAAATCTGCGACAGGACGAGTTGTTCTCAGAGAATCCAGGTACACTTAAAATGATTCCCTTTATTGCGTTCAATAAAAGATGCTGCAGCAGAGCTCCAACAGTTTAGAAATGATGTTTCTTTCATTTGTTCAGAAAGTGCTGAGCCTTTGTTGAAAGGTAGAATTCAAGGTTTCACTGCCTCCAAGCTAGGAGACCTTCTCTTCAAAGGTGTTTTAATATGAGAAGCATGAATTACTCTCTTTAATACGCTAACTCTGATAATAGACTGTCATTCAGTGAAGAGAGGACCTGGAAACACAGCAAACACACAAAACTCCAGTTGGAAATGAGACTAAATTTTATCCTTCAAGGGGGTTCCTGTGGCGCACTATGTCCTGATTATGCTCACATTATGTAACATTATGAACACAGTGTAGAGCCGTGCATTGGTCGCTTTGACAAAGCAGCAGGTAGCAACTCCAAATAGCTTAAAAGAGGGAAAAACATGAACATACCAACAGGTGAACAGCAGCTTTTCTTCTTACATTTTCTTATCTTATTGTGAAACTATAGTTTAATCTGTACATGTTGCTCTTCCTTTGCTTTTTCCTCTGATGCAGGAAAGATACAGAAGGATGCGAGGAAGGAGTCGTGCAAACCTATTCTCAAAGTGGAATACAAGACCTGCAGGAACAGGTGCGCGTGTCTTAAACATTTCATTTCCTGATTGCACAGACGCAGCGCCGCATTTTTTTTATTGATATTAACCTCTGAGATGAGATTTAAAGATTTCTTTTGAGTCCTCACAGGAACAAACAACCGTTGTGTATGCGTCACTTATTTCATCGATCATTGGCGTTTAATTCGATTTGAAACAAGAGCGTGTTTCATTTTACTTGTTACTCATTCTTTCTTTCTGCTTTGTCGAGGTGAGCATCTCTAAATCCCTTCTCTTCCTTCACAACAGTGAGCCTTTTGTTATCTTCTCTGGGGGTCTTTCATATGACAAGGCGGGACGACGGCCGGCACTGACGATCATGCACGGCAAGGCCATCACTGTGCTGGAGATGGATTACCCCATAGTAGAGTTCATGGTGCTGTGCGAGACTCCTTACAACAACGGTAAGGGCGTACAGATTCAATTATAAGAGCTGTGTCCCTTTTTGTGGTCTCGCTTCAGTGAGTTTGAAGCCTTTCAGAGAAATGTGGTCTTCAGCCACGGGGGTTTTTTCACCTGCTCGGTGCCATCGGCTTCTCCTGTAATCCTGTCATAATGTGGAAATCACAAGAGCACGCTTCCTTAAAACTCACCAAGCGTTACCACCGACTGACGTTGAATCATTTTTATATGAATTTCAGCTGATTTTAAATTTGCATCCCTCCTTGATGTTGTCGTGGTAACTAGCATTACCTCTCCGTCTTTCTGTTTGCATTCGGCCTTCACAGAGGTCCAGGAGCCTTACGCTGTGGTCGTGCTTTTGGAGAAAGACTTAATCGTGGTGGATCTAACACAGAGCAAGTACGTAACTGTGAAACATACAGTTTATCATCATATATCAGAATCACACATCGCGTGTGCAAGAATATCACTCAGAGAGTGAAGCTGTTCTTACATTCAGCAACAAAGTGAAAGGTTTAAAATCTGAGCAGCTGTAGTTCAGAGAGATATCAGCATATAATGCTGTATGACCGTAAGCATATGTGGACCATCCTAATTTGAGGACTTTTGTGGATTAATTGTATCGATCTATCAGAAAGTTGCTCTCAGCAGCTCAGTGTCTTGAAGGGAAACAGTTCAGTGCTTTTGTTGTGATTTCAGAGGTTTGATAAGATCCTGTGTAAAAACTGCCAAAGATGTTATCCTTTGTACAAGCACAGCTCAATGCTCTGTGGGTAGATTTAACTCGCTATCATTGTTAAAAAAGATTGAAGCTGGACGCGGCGATGATGTCCTGACAGATTAACACCCAAGGCTAGGCTAGGCATACATTTGAGGAGTAGCAAAACGCTCGGGTATAAATGAAGTTTCCTGGTTAATTAGGTTAGCTAATTACAGCTGTTAGATATAAATGTCTCCTGATAACACCTAAAGTAGTTTAAACATGTCCAGATTGTCTTTGAGCTCATTGATTAGGAGCTAATTGTGTTTAAATTGTTCATTATAAGTAAATCAGGTTAATTGTATTTAAATGCTTCATTATAAGTAAGGAGTGACATGAATTTGGAGCTCTGCAGAAACACCCCTCTACATCTTTTAGTGACACTTTAATGTGTGCATAGAAGAAACAGTCACTCTTATCTTACTGTATCGGCAATAAAGCAGATGAAGCTAGAGTCATTGGCACATTCAATTATTATTGCTTAGAGAACATTTGAGACAGATAAAGAATCCAGACCTTTGAACGTGTCCACTTCCTGTGGGCTCCATGGGAGGACCAACTGGAATTATTCCTTTCGATTAGCTGAGGAATAATTCTGAATAGCTTCATGTTCATAGGTCTACTATATACCACGTCGTGTACTTGCCTGTTGCAGCTACCCCGTCTTTGAGAACCCGTACCCCATGGACATCCATGAGTCGCCAGTGACCTGCACGGCCTATTTCGCAGACTGTCCACCAGACATCATCCCCATCCTCTACTCCATAGGAGCGAAACACAAGAAGACTGGCTACAGCCAGAAGGTAAAGGAGGGGAAGAGTACGGCCTTTGCTGTGCAGATTCATGTTGGGAGGATTTTCGTGAGTTACGTAATCCTCGCATACCGTATTTTTCGGACCATAAGGCACATTAAGTGAAACAAAACAGTCAAATAAGTCAAACTTTACTCAGCTCATTCTTCTTGCTTCCTCCACTTTTGTACCATTGATTCATTAATGCTGAATTCTCTCACAGCTGCTCTATTCCCATGTTGTTGCAGTATATTAATGACTAACCTCGTATTGTGGATGGATTATCTCAGTTGTTCTCCTGACTGAAGTTTGGTCCGTTTACAGCATCCTGCCATGCGATTGCATTTGTCTCTAACCATCAGGAACCCTCACGTTAACTTTTATCGAGTGGAAAAAAGTTAGCATTCATCCTCCAGCTTCACTGTTTATGTTATGCTAACATAGCTGTGTCGCTAGCGATCACATAGCACATCATTATATACCAGCTAGCCCAACTTCAGTAACCCTACAAACGTCACTGCTGTTTAGTTTCCTGTCTTCATTTATGTTGGAAGTGATAGCAGAGCTGTACGTTTGAATTTGTTTCAGAAATCTCTGTCAGAACATGCTATATCATGTTTAGCTAACTAGCAAGCTAACTTCCTGCTAACTTCTAACTCTGTTAAATTTAATAAATTCTGTTTTCTTGGATGCCTGGATGTTAAACTTCATTGTTACACCTGGTAAAGCAGCAACGCTGATCATTTTATTACAGATGAAAGAATTTAGACAGTTTTTAACTCTCAGTGATGCTGCAGTGTTCGTTTGACTTTGGGACCTGAATCTGACGGAGTTTAGGACCCAGATTACTCCGTGAGGCTCCTGACTACAGTAGCCGTAATGCTCCGACAATCCATCAAGCGGTGCGGCTTCGTAGCTTAGCAAAGTCATACTAAAACATTTTTGACAGATTTTTGAGCGCCGTGTACGTCATGAAATCAGTTTGAGGTCAGTAAGCACAACCAGAATTCATACATAAGGTGCACTGATGATTTTTGAGAAAATTAAAGGATTTTAATTGCGCCTTAAAGTGAGGAAAATACAATGCTAGAACTGATGTATAAATATGTATAGAGCTGTGTGTCTGTGCTTCGGTTCTTTGGTATATCCTGGTCTCTGAAGGGAGTTTTATTCATAATTTGTCACGTAAAATCATCTTTCTAAAATAATTCCTGTTGAACTTTTTAAATTATAGGTAATCATTAGCACACGTATCACTTTTAATCAATTCGGTTTTGTATTTGAGGATGACAGCCTGTGTTTTAGAACAAAAGGAAAAGCAAGGGTACAATGGGCCAGAAAGAAAGGGTAATGTGCCCGGGTGTTTAAAATAATCAGTGCTGCTGTGATTATTTTGTCAGGAGTGGCCAATCAGTGGAGGGACCTGGACATTAGGCTCCCACACTTATCCAGAGATCATCATCACGGGGTGAGTTAGAAATGCTGACAGGAATACTGATGACCCCTCTTTAACACCACCCGTCACATTTAAAAGGACAGTTGAGCCGTGTCTAACGCCACGGTGACAGAACCACCGACTGTGGGTTTTTCTACATTTATAGTGCTGCGTAGATTTGATTTCTATCTGTGCCAGCCCCAGCAGAGAGCAGGCCCCCTTTGTCAGAGATGTTAACCTGCTCTGAAGCTTTCTCGCTGGGTGGCGTTTGCTTCTGGGTAACACTCACAGATATCAGTGGCAGTCCGGCCCTTTGAGGTCGACGTGGAGACGTTTCACTGCTGAAAGCACAGCGTGAAACAGCTAAAAATGCTCAAGTTCTCACGAAGTAGGAACCCAGCTTCACTTTGTAGCTCTGTGAGCCACAAGACGGGTGAGCTGCAGATTCATGAACAGTGTGATGTTTTAAAAATGCAGCGATAAATTTACTGAGGTAATAATCATTAACACGACTAATTAGACTAAAAGTGAGTGGGAAGGTTGGAAGTTTTACTTGTTGTCATTAGTTTCATACTAAATACATTTTTTCTTTCAGGCATGCTGACGGATCGATTAAGTTTTGGGACGCATCTGCAAGTAAGTCCTGTGCACCAAGCTTTCCTGCATTCTCATTGCAGTGATGCATTTGTTACACAGCACAGTTAATCAATCACCTGGGTGACATCATTAATTGCTTAATGACATAATCTAAGAGTTCAGAGTAATCATACTCACCCAGAGCTAACATACCTGCACACATATGGTTTAGCTTCAGATCAGCTGATCTCAGCGCTATGCCTCATCACATGATAGATCAGCTGAGAGCATTTCGTACATCTATTTAGCAAAGTTCATATGATATAAACCGATCAGACGTAACATCAGACATGGATCATGGAGCAATGGAAGAAGGCGGGTTGGTCTGATGAATCACATAGATGGGCAGATTATTGTGCGTCGCTTTCATGGGGAACCACAGGCGAGCCAACGGGGACAGTTGCTTTGAGCGATGTTCTGCTGGGAAACCTTGGGTCCTGCATCCATGTGGATGTTACTTTGAGACGTACCATCTACCCAAGCATTGTTGCAGATCATGTACACCCATGCATGGAGAAGGTGTTGGAGTTGACTTGACCTCCAGATTCCCCAGATCTCAATCCAGTCGAGCATCTGTGGGACTTTGGTGCAGATACCACAGCACACCTTCAGGGTGTAGTGGAGTCCATGTCCTGACGGCTCAGGGTGAATGACACAATATTAGGCAGGTGCTGAAGATGTTGTGGCTGGTCGGTGTATATTCATATTTATTTTAGTAGATGATTGTCAGATGTGCTGTCATTGAAGCCTGCTGTGTTCTGTGTGGTCGTCCCACCACACTGATCCAGACAGAAATGAGTCCAGGTGGAAATAACAATCTTCTTTTGACTATTTTAGTCGTGACTCAGAGTATTTGACCTCAGTATGTTTGTAATAGCTCAACACGACACGTACGATCCCGGCCATCTTTGATCAGCACACGCTTCCAGGTTTACTGTGTGCACACATTTCTACTACTGCAGCTTTATTAAAGGTGCAGCATCTGTTTATGTGCTTTAAATGGAAAATAAATCAGAAGGCTGTGGTGCAAATCAGTCTCCTCTCCGCCAGACACATTACTGGTCTAATGCATTTGTACAGCTGTGCCAATCGCAGCAGTACGGGGTGAAAATGCCTCACCAAGTGGAGACAAGACATTTGTACAAAGTGCATGAAATTTAAAAGGTGAAGAATATGAAGATGTAACATGGCAAACTGCATAAAGCTGTCGGGATATCACCACGTGCACATGGCCGTTTACTTCATGGTTTGCACTGTGATTTAACTGAGATGTCTCTGTGCAGTCACGCTGCAGATGTTGTACAAGATGAAGACCTCCAAAGTGTTCGAGAAGCCAAAGCCAGGCGAGGGCCGCGCCACCGAGCTGGTGGAAGAAGACCCGTTTGCTATTCAGATGGTCAGCTGGTGCCCTCAGAGTCGCATCTTCTGCGTGGTCGGCATCTCAGCTCACATCATCCTCTATCGTTTCAGCAAATATGATGCCAACACTCAGATAGTGGTGAGTGCTTAAAGTGGTCAGGTGATGTACAGAGACTGAAGGTGAAGCCCAGTCTTGATGTGACACGTTCTCATCTTTCAGTCTCTAGAGGTGCGTCTGCAGTGTGACTCGGAGGACGTCATCTCTCCATCAGAGAATGAAAACAATCCCAGCTTCTCAGAGCCCGGCTCCCACTCACCCCAACCGCACCATCACCACCAACACCCAGCCAGCCCAGGCAGCAGGACACCAGAGGGCATCAAAGACAGCATCCCCTGCCTCAAGTAAGATATCTATAAATTACGAGATTTCTGTTTGAAGAACAGTCCTCCGTCTCTGCAGCACAGTAGACTTCAAGTACAATCAAGTCAAGAAAACCACTCTGGTGGTGCATGATGGTCTAATGACTTGCTTAGGCCTGGTGGCCTTTAACGTGACCGCCTTGCAGTATTTTTAGCACGTTTCAGTGGTTGTCCACAGGTTTTGGCGCGTTCGTCTTGTTTGGATAATACATTGATGGAGGCACAGCTCCAGGAGTTGAAGGTGTTCTCCTGACATGCTTTGTCCTGAGTTGTTCGAAACATTGATCCAGTTAAAAAAAAAAAAAAAAAAAAAAAAAAAAAATAATGACTTGCTTAGGCACGTTACAGTGCATGCCAGTGTTGTGTATTTAAGCTCTGCCAGGTGTTTGAGGGTAAATTGGACCGTTACTCCTCATTCCAACATCATTCCTCATTAGCTGTTGATAAAAGCTGCCCTCTTTATCTGTTTCAGGGTGAAGGACCGGGCAGTCCGGGTTCCTCCTGGCTACCAGTCAGAGTTGGTCATCCAGCTCCTCTGGGTAGATGGTGAACCTCCACAGCAGATCACCAGCCTGGACATCAACTCAGCCTACGGCCTGTGAGTTTCAGAGGCATAACACTGTCCTGAGCAGCTCTGTGTCTGTCTATGAGTCTAAATTAGGAACATTTAGCAAACAGTAGGCTTGTATTATCCATTTCCATATGTTTGGTCATCACCAATAAAAACAGCATCAGTGCACAATACAAGCATGGCTGTGAAGTGTGCAGGGAACCAAACCTGCACAGACCGAGGACATTTGACTCTCATTTTCTGAAAATAGCCAGATTATAAACAGCAACAGTGATGCAACAGGAGAAGAACATGCATGTGGCAGTAAGAGGGGTCGGCTTTACACATATGTGTTTATAGTTGGCTCTTGGTCTGTGTATATGTGCTTTGTGCAGTATTGAGTTGGTATTTGCAGTATTTGTACTGTATCATACTGTGAGGCTGGCGGGAGGATGTAAATATGATAATGGGCCATGTGTAAGCTTTGTAATTTTGCTGTTACTGCCAGCAGTTAATGTAATGTGACCAAATTATTTAAATGTGTTCTCGAGCTTTCTTGACAAATGTAACACCTGCGAGCCAAGCTGAGAAAAACACCATATGTCCTGTGACCGTAGCCATAACACTGAATAGAGTACGCAGTGACGAGCAGCAACAAACACGAGCACATCGTCTTCTTCTAGCTGCTTTTGTTATTTTAAAGTAACTTACTGGATGTGGACTAACAATGATTATATGTTGTGCTGAAGTCAAACAGGAGCTGAATGACTTCCTGAGCTCGCAGGGTTTGAGACCACTTGTCTGGCTTTGCTGTGAATAGAAGCTTTATGGGCAGAAACCAATAACAGAGAGGAGTTTTCAGAAAAGCTCTCTGCGGGTCAAGGCAGTCGCACCATTTGAATCTCTCCTCTGAAGCTTTTCATATCTTAAGTGAAATTGCAGCAATTGATTATCCAGCTTTTTGATGCCTTTCTCACATACTGAGCAGAACACACAGACACACACACACACACACACACACACACACAGACACACACACACACACAGACACACACACACACACACACACACACAGACACACACACACACACAGACACACACACACACACACACACACACACACACACACACACACACAGACACAGTCCTCCTTTAGCCGCACTAATATAAAAACATTCTTGAGATTATTGTTGAGAGCAGAATAACATTAGGATGTCAGTGAGACGTGCTCAGCACAGCAGCCTGCTTTCCTGCTGATGTCACAATAAGGACTCAGCTCTGTCTCCTCTGGGTTCAAGCTTAAAACCCAATCTTAATAAAATGTTTGGTACCACGTGTAGTTCCCAGAAACGTATCGTCCAGCTGCAGCTGCTGGGAATATATTGTCCAGGCCAGATGTTTATAAGTTAATGAGGCTTTTTAACAGTGATTGTTCTAAATGGTTTCCACGGGGCGGCTGTGCTCCCATTGGACATTTGTACTCCTTGTAGCTCGGGTCAGTGAAAGTATGGTGTGCTCACAATATTGTAGCATATGCAGTGTTGGGAAGGTTACTTTTAAAATGTATTCCACTACAGATTACAGATTACATGCCCCAAAATGTATTTTGTAACGTATTCAGAATACGTTACTCAGTGAGAGTAACGTATTCTGAATACTTAATAACGTATTCGGATTACTTAATATATTATCATGCTTTTTACAACTACATGAATGTACTATTGTTGTGTGATTTATTACTATTACTGAAGGTTACTCTCCATACCAATACCAACTAGATGTTTAAATCTTAATATAAATGAGTAACAGTAGGTGGACATTAGGTAAGGCTGCACCTTTTGCAGCGATCTCGTATAGAAAACTATTCCTCGCGTATATAAAACAGGTCCGCGGCTCCGAACCGTAGTAAAGGGACCTCTGGCTAATACGTCGGGTTCGTGTCGGGCTCGTAGCTGAAAACTAGCTTTACTTTGTTGTCTGGGTCAACTTTGCTAGCAGAGACAGAGAGAGGTGTTGAAAGGCTGCTCCAACGGAACTTATTGTTTCGGAGGAAAACACGAACACAGTGTACAGTCGAGTCTTAATAGCTTACTTACAGCTGGGCTCGTCAGGCACTCTTCTTGGCTGCAGTGGTTATTATTATATTTACATGCTTCCAGCTCCCGTTTCTGCTCGGTGACAGCTCGTACTTTTCCTTTCTCTCCCTCCTCGCTCACAGACACATAAAGGGTATGGCAGTCCATTCTCCCTGCAGCACGGACTACACTGCCCATCAGGCTACATTCTTTAGGGCCATGCCTGTAACACTCTGCTATTGCCTTCATATTAAATCATTTTTTGAATAATAATTTAAAAAAATATTTCTTCACGTCATTATGCGGCTGCAAGTAGAGGTGACATGGGCCGTGAGATTGAGACACAGACATTAGAGCCTCTTCTTTTGTTTTGGTTTCCACTGGCGTTGAATTACCAAAAATAGAGAGGGCATAGGCTAACATACGAAACAGGAAAATGCCGCTGTGTAATCATTTATTTCAACAAAGTAACTGTATTCTGAATACCACCTTTTTAAACGGTAACTGTAACAGAATACAGTATGTAGAATAGTGTAACATTGTAGCCTCTTTTCAAATGTGTCTTGAAGATATTTGCATAGAGTACAGGACATAATTTTCTACTTTCGTCCCACTGCTGCTCTACCACCCAGCAGCTAGGAGCTAGCTCTACTACCTAGCATAGGTGCTACTTTTAAAGGAAGAAAGAAAAGCTCAGATACCGATCGTTGGTTCAGACAAGCTGCATCCCAGCACCGAGTCCTCCCCCTGTCCTTCATCAGTCCAGGTGAAAGGTCAGAAATCTTAAATATACATAAAACATATAAAGAAGGTCATTGGTGCTGCTGCGGGTACCTGAGGAATACTGTGAGGACTCAGTCAACTCTGAGTTTGTAGTGACACTCAGATCATCATCAGTGCTTTTTTACATTATTGTCATTTTCATTTACCAGACAGAAATCAATAAATCTGCTTCATATTATTGGAAAGCAGCAGATTTGTTCCAAGAACCAAGAAAACTGAACTCATTAATGTTTCAGTGACTTTACACTGGCTGCTCATCACATCTTTTACTTGTTACTTACTAGTAATAATAATAATAATAATAATAATAATGATAATAATAATAATAATAATAGTAATGAGTGTATCTTCCTCACACTTGAGGACAGCAGCCGATCGAGGGTTTGCTGTGAGGACTCGTCGATTCGCTCTGTCACTGCTAAAGATGAATTTTAGGACTTTCTTGGACATTTAATTACAGATTTTATATCTCTGACATTTTTATCCTTTGACTTTATTCTTTATGTTATCTTTACTGTGGAGTCACATTGTATCTTATTCACTTCAGTCCTGAATGGTTTCATGATTGATATGTAAATATCTTTTATAATTGTGTTGTAATTGTGTTATCTAAGAAAGCACTTTAATCCATATTTTGATGAACAAACTTTTCATTACTGACTCACTGAGATTTACAGAGTAGAGACGACAGTGTGGATGATTCTCAGCTGAAGAATCAGCGACTGATGTAAATATTCAAAGACAAACTTGTGCCATCTAATCTCTGTTGATTCCTTTATCCTGAGGCTCGACAGCAGCGATGCATATGGGCTCAAATTGTGGTCATAAATATTTTGTACTTGTAAATCAGGATTTGTATAGTAAAAAGAATTTGTGTGTGTGTAAAAAAGATTTGTGTGTGGACTTAGCCAAAAAATACGTGTGAAACTCTGCACTCAGGTTTCAAGTTACAAGTATGAATTTTCTTCCTTTTAGCTGATTGGTCAATGTCATGTCAATCACAAATTTAACTCTCCAATCAGAGAACAGATGGGTTTGGCTGGAGGGCGCTTTTTTGAACTGCAGGTCCTTGAAGGGTAATACAGTTTGAAGCTGGAGGATCTCTATATAAATATCCGATAGCAGCTAGGTCCGCTAACTTTCAGTAGCTGTTGAAAGGATAAAGTTGTGGTATATCAGTGGTTAGAAATACCATTATTACTTTAGGATTAGTTTAACACAAAGTCAGGGCTGACCTGGGACCATGGCTGTGAGTCACAGTGCGCAGCATAAAGGTCCTTTCACATCGGACACAGCATGTGCTGCTAATGCTAACTAAAAGCCAAGGATCCAGAATTTGTTGCGCTGGCTGCTGGGCTCTGTGGGGTTTTGCAGCAGCTCTACCTGCACTAGATGCACCTGCTCCTTGTCGTTTCTATCTCTGACTTTATGTCCTCTACAAGAGTTTCTGTTTTTTTATCTTCAAATGTTCAATAAAAACATGAATCGCTAATTCATAACGAAGAAAGCTTTGTAACTATCCCCACTAGTGAAGACTGTGTCATTTCCACAACACTGCCCCCCCCCCCCCCCCCCCCCTCCCCCCCTCCCCAGGTCCGCAGCACTGTTGAAAAGGCTCTGGAGGTCCCTGTATTAAACCTGTGACACAAAACTCGGACCACCACAGACTGTTTTCCTTCGTGGTGATGAAGGAAAACGCTGGGCTGGCATGTAAAAGGGCATTTATTCCCTTCAAGGACCTGAAGCTCCATAAAGCGCCCCTCCAATAGCCAAACCCATCTGTTCTCTGATTGGATAGTTAAATTTGTGATTGACATGACATTGACCAATCAGCTAAAAGGAAGAAAAATAGGGTCAAAATTCATACTTGTAACTTGAAACCTGAGTGCAGAGTTTCACAAATATTTTTTGGCTAAGTCCACACACAAATCTGCTTTTACACACACACAAATTCTTTTTACACATACAAAACTGATTTACAAGTACAAAATATTTATGACCACAATTTGAGCCCATACGATGCAAGGCAGGTGACGATCAGTCATGTGGGAATTCTGGGATCAGTATTAGAAACATGGAATAAAAGCAGACTGTTTAATTCACGCTTAATTTGACAGCGTTTTTCATGTTAGTTGGCACAACTCTAATGTCTGTGTGTGTGTGTGTGTGTGTGTGTGTGTGTGTGCGTGCGTGCGTGCGTGCGTGTGTGTGCGCGTGCGTGCGTGTGTGTGCGCGTGCGTGCGTGTGTGTGTGTGCGTGCGTGCGTGTGTGTGTGTGTGTGTGTGTGTGTGTGCGTGCGTGCGTGCGTGCGTGTGCGCGCGCGTGCGTGCGTGTGTGTGCGCGTGCGTGCGTGTGTGTGTGTGCGCGCGTGCGTGCGTGCGTGTGTGCGCGCGCGTGTGTGTGTGTGCGCGTGTGTGTGTGTGCGCGTGCGTGCGTGTGTGTGTGTGTGCGCGCGTGCGTGTGTGCTTGTTTCTTCCCTCCTGACGTTGTGTTCGTGTCCAGCCTGGCGTTCGGGAATTGTAACGGCCTGGCGGTGGTGGACTACTTGCAAAAAACTGTCATATTATGTATGTCGACACTGGATCTGTACGGAAGCACCGACCCCTACCAGCGCCTTACCCGTTCCCCCCGCAGGAACAGGCAGTCCACCTCAGGTAACACACACACACACACACACACACACACACACACACACACACACACACACACACACTCCTGATACTCAGTGTGCAACATAATCACAACATCCAGACACTGAATCTGATTTCTCTGCTCCTTTGTCTTCTTCTCTTTCTGTCTCTTCTGATCTAGTGCGTGACAAATATGACAGTTTCAATATATTCCTTCAATATTTAATCAATCATTACTGTTAATCAATCATTACTGTTCAGGTGCTGTTAACAGTGATGGGAAGTAGAGCATATTTAAGGTAGTATGCACTACTCAGCCCTGACCCTTAGTTTTCATAATATTTTACATTCAGTTACATTATAATTACAAAGTACTTTTATTATTATATAATAATATATTAATTGAATATATAAATATATATTTTAATTTAAAAACACGCCTCTGCCTGCAGTTGTTTTCTAATGTGTTACTTTACAAACTGCATTCTTATTATTTTAGAAACAAAATTTAACTTCCAAAACTTTTAATGTGAAAACTCTTGGAAACAAAATGCAAATGTATTAAAGTGCATTTTCTGAAATGATTTCAGGGATTTGACATATCAAGCCTTTGTTAGTAATGCAGGTATTTAGTGTGTAATGTAATAATGTCCCACTTTGAACGGGATGATTCTGCAGTGGCCTCGAGAGCTTAATGGACTGCAGAGACAGAAAATACAAACCAACTGAAATAAAAACATCTTTAATAAACTGACGTTTTAGGCACAGCATTAAAAACTAGTGAGAATAAGTGGTGGTGTTTAAACTCCTCTCAGCTGACCGAAAACAGAAAATGTGACATTAGCCTTGCAGTTAGCACATCGTTAGCATTTATGGTTGATGAAGATGAAGTTCGGACAAAACCCTCAGAGTGGGGAAAGCAAAGGAGAGCAGGCATTAATGACACTGACACAGTAATATCAGACTATCTGTAACACCACGACGGCCTGGATCTTCTGTCCTTCTCTTTGTCTGTCACAGTCACACACAAACACAAACACACCTGCTCATCTCTGCCTGTCATAGAGCTGCACTGTGATATGAAGTGCATGTTAACAGGTTGCGTGTCATTCCACACGGGCATCATATGCATGTTGTCATTTGATTTCTCAGTCTGTTGTTTTTAGCCGTGCTCGAGCGCAGACCTGTAAGAGCCACACAGGTGTTTCTGATCCCTCCTCCTTTTCTCTGCCGCTGATCTCGTCTGGTGACGGCCTCTGAAGCATCTTAATTATATTTAACGTGCTTGAGCCATATTCAGACCCACCGTTTAGGAATCGCTGTGTAAAATAGAGGCCGACTCTTTTTTGGACCAGGCACCAACTTGGTGGTAAATATTTCAGAAGAACTTGCAGCAAGTGCTCGTTTTATTGCGTAATTCCCACAGGTGAGCTGAAAATACTCTGGTGATTTTTTCATATGCTGTTGCACCCTACACTTTCTGTGTGAGCTCTTTAAAATCAATGTGGAGACAGAAGGGAAAATAGAAGCGGGCAAACATGCCCTTTTCTGTGCCGCGGGTGGTGCTGTGCTGATCTGAGGCACTTACTGTGCTCCGGTTCACACAAGGCTCAAGACCAGACTCTGAGAGCACAGCCAAAAGGCCAGTGCCGGGTCCCCACTCCATGTGTCTTTGAGCAGTCTGAACACTTCCTGTGCCTCCCACCACATCTTTAGCTGTTGTCATCACACACACATGTGCATGAGTGTGAAAGCTTTCAGCGATCAAATGTGGGCATTTACTTCTCAGAATGATGTCACAATGCAGATGATTAAATGACAACCTGTCGAGCTCGGTTTCCATGCTGCGCTGTTGGTAATGACATGTTCCCTGCTAACACCAGTGACACCAGCAGTTCTGGGTTTGCTGGAGTAGCGGGTATTTCTTGTGCCCTTCCCTGACACGATCTCACTTGCTGCTTGCTCTCACTTTCTTTTCCTCTCTAAGCCTGTGTGTTCTTCTCTCCCCCCCTGCCTCCTCTCTCTCCCCACCCCCCCACCCCTCTATCCTCATGCATTCCTCTCACTAACATCCCCTCTTTTCTCATTACTGCCATTCTTCCTTTGCCTCCACCCCACTTACGCTCTTCCATTTCCACCCTCTTGTCCTCTTTAACCTCTCCTCGCTTTAAACCCCACTCCTTATTTCCACCACTCCTTCCTCCTCCTCCTCCTCCTTCTACTTTGGTGACTCTGTGGCTGCTGGTGTGGGCATGCGGGCCTGCCTGACAGAGTTTTGCATGCGCGGCCTGTCTAACTTTTATTCAGATTCAAAGAAAAGGATCCGTACATCCTATCAGAGTAAGTCGGGCCTTCCCAAAGGCCGGGGGAGTCGGTGTATGTGTGTGGGGGGTGTGGGTTGGTGTTTTGATGGACATAGTAGGACATGATGTTTGGTACAGATGATTGCCACAAGAACTGACACAGACTCGAAGCCCAGGGACAAACCAAAGACATGACTGGGATAAAGCGAGACGTCACCTGCAGAGCTTTGTCTATTCCAGTCATGTCCAGCAGTCTGTCCTTTGCAGAAGAAGAGACACTTCTTTGAGACAGCTGAGCAAGCACAGTTATAAATAATGCATTATCCATGCGATGTATATTTTAACTAAAGCCAGTGGGGTTATTGAAGCTAACTGTGTGCTTTTTGTTGACAGTTACAGAGGAAAGTTTAACGAGGGCACCTCTCAGTGTCTTCAGTCATTTGCAACGTCAGCATAAACTATTGGCATTACCAATGTTTGGCAGAACCTTTGACTGAAGACAAATAATTAAAAAAGTCCAAATGTTTTGAACTGTGACGACTCTGCGAGGCTGTTAATGAGTCCTTAATGAACGCTGCTTCAAACAGCCCACATCTGCAGTCGGGCTTTGAGGGCTGAGTTAGAAATCTCAGTGTTTGTGGCAGTTTTTACAAACGGTTCGACTCCATGTTGGCTCGTGCTTGCTGCATGTGACTGAATATGATCCTGTTTGAATTTGTGTGTGTGCTGTTTCGTATGTTCGATATTTATTCCACTTTATCATGAGATTTGCACTACATGCTTTTTGAATTTTAATGCAAGCTGGTAAAAAATGTTAAATCTGATTGTAGTGCAGGTCGCATCAGTAATCAGCCACTCTGCCCATTGAAGGCACTTTGAATCCTGATAAAAAAGCAAAGAGCAAATATTCGAGGCTCACCTCGTGAGGAATGATGTAATGATGAAGCATTGTTGCTAGCTGCACTCTTTCTTTGGGCTTAGCGTGGCTGACTTCTACCAATCAGACGTCTGCTTAATCTGCATGACCGGCGTGCTTCAAATAATCTGACACACTGCGTGTGCTGCTTCTTCTTCCTGTCGGCTGCTGCAGGCCTTACTGAACTCACTGACAACCAGCAGTCGATTGACATGGAGAGGAGCAAGTCGCCCACTTCAGGTAACCTGCTTACACACTCACACACAGACACGCACCAGCAGCCACCAATCCTTCATTCCCTGAATGCAAATGTCTTTGATTGGCACTGAGTCCTTGTGGGTGGGATGCTTTGTCTTTAAACTTGAGTTACAGCCTGCGGTCACCTCGTCACCAGAGCGTCGTCACGTGGTGAGAGCGGCACTCTGTTCACTGTTGTTTCAGAGAAGTGCTAGCACTCCTTCAGTGGAGTATACTGGGTTTGTCTCAGCTGGTTGGTCCTTTAGTCTGAAGTCGTGTGGTGACCGTGTTTCCCAAAGGTGAAGAAGAAGGAACGCTCCACGCTCCATCAGCTCGGTCGTTTCCTTTGACATGTTTGTCTTTCACTAACACTGATACGGCAGACTGCAGTGGAGATAGAGCATGCATGTTAATGAGCAGCAGTAACATCATCAGAGTGGTTTAGATTCTTATTTTGTATCATTGACACTGCATTATTTTTATTTTAAGTTTTTCTTTGAGTTGTAAATTGGCTGGCATGTTATCATTACTTGTAGCAAATACTCGAGGATGTATCGTCACGTGAAGAAGAAAGTTTTCACCTGGACTCCTGTGATAAAGTTAACCACAAGATTTAAGAGAAGTAGCAGCCAGGTCAGCTAATCACTGCACCTGGTTAGCTGATCGTCAGCACCTCTGTAGAAGCCGAGGTTTTAGCACAACATGTCAGACTCTACAGGCCTCGGTCAGCAGGGTAAATGATGGAAAGGCTGCAGGAGAAAGAACGTGGCAGCACAACTTAAGTTTGCAAAGCTGCATGTGAACAACACATTTGGAGAAAACCAAGCATCAAACCAACTGTCAGCCCCGTGGTGGAGGGGTGAGGGCACCTGCAGTCACTGAGTGGATTATGAACTGCCCGTCCAACCACTAAAGCTTGACTGAAACTGGGTCGTCAACACCATTAGTACCTACTCGGATCGACCCACCACGGTGTTTAAGGTTTTTTCACTTGGTCATAGTACCTGGTACCAGGTACTAAAACAGTACCTGCTCAGCTGTCATGAACTGGGATTCGCACGAAGGCAGGACCGAAAAGCAGACTCAGTGCACTCACTGAGAACTATAGACAAGACTTTATTTACAGAGGGGTCGGTCAAAAACAGAAGCTTATGAGGGAGGCTGTTCTGAGAAGCTGCGATCGAAGCCGTGGGAGTCTGTAACAGAGGGAGGAACAGGTAAGGGAGCAGGTGAATCAGGACAGGGGTGCAGTCGGCTTACATGCAGGGCCAGGTTGAAGAGTTTTGGGGGGTGGGGGTGTCTCTGTGGGAGAAGCCAGAGAGAGTGAGTGCGAGGGGAGGAATGGTTCCTTGAGTACTCACGAACGTCGGGGATGGCAGGAGGACAGGCAGGCAAAGTGACTGGTTGATGATTCCTTAATGGGAAATGGCAGCAGAGGAAAAATGGAAAAGCCAGCGCTGGAGGAGGTGAGCAATGAATCCAGAGCAGGATGGCTCGGGGACCTGAGCCCAAAGAAACAGAGTCAGTCACAAGGCTTGAAGGAAGGAAGAGTGGAGCACAGATGGGGCGTAGGTACCACAGTAGGTGACTGAACCAACTGGCGATGAGTAGCAGGTCGCGCTGGCTTCTATAGTTCATTGTGATCGAGAGCGAACGAGGCTCAGGTGCGAGGCAGGCGGCTCCGCCCAAGAGAGAGCCGGTGAACCATCCAAAACACAATCCCCACAGCTGCTCCCACGGTCCGTGACAGGCCGGGGTTTCAAGCGATCCGAGCAGGTAGTAAAATGTAAAATGCTTCCTACAAGATGATTGTGTGATAAAACCTAAACGGATCCGATGTTTGTATTCATACTCATCGTGATGTCGCTGGCATCGAGTTTCAGCATCACACTTTGGAATAGAAGCACATCTGAAAGCTGGTCTCTGGATGAGATCAGTGCAGCTGAAGACAACGAGGCAGAAATGTGTAATGGATGAAGAAGAGATGAGAACATTTCCCAGCAGGTGTTTTTGTGTCTCTCAGAGGAAACGCCACCTGAGCAAACGAGTGTGTAGATCTGTGCTTAAGTCCCTGCCAGGCTGGCACGCCGTGTCCTCGGGGCTCTGTCGGGTTTGTAAGGCCTCAGGTAAAAAAAAATCAACCAAATCATATTCAGTGTTTCTGAATCCTACGCTCATGTAACAGACAGGAAAATAAAAATAGATGATAGGAAACAGAGAACTATAGGAGCCACATCAGGTAATCTTACTGTATAAAACCTGGAGCGTTCCAGAGGAAACAGACGAGTACAGACGTCACAGCACTTTGTGTCATCGTATCATCCCTCAGTTTGCCTCGACTGCTGATTGTGCTTTGGTGGCTTTTAAAGAAAGGAGGATAATTGAACTGTGTTTTTAATCTTCAGAAGCAGCAATGACTCGATTAAACCTGCAAAACAACAATTCAATAGTTGTTTAATTCATTTTTGTTTCTCTGTGTGACAGAAAAACTGCAGCCACAGTTGATCTTTGTATGAGATATCATTGCTGGGTTCATTTTTCATTGATTATGCACACGAAGGATGCCGTTTCATGCAAATACTCAGTTTGATGTTTTTGTCTTTTCCTCGGAGCTCAAAGCTTTCTGATTTTTCACCAAAGTCATTCACAGGATCCTAAAACTGATCCCTGCCTTCCAACCAGCAATGCACAGACGTTCCTCTTGTCCTGTCGTTGATCCTTCAGTATATGTATGTAGTCTGGTGTCAGACCGGATCCACGTGGGCTGATGGGTCCAGGCCTGTGCTACAGGGAAACATAAACAGGTAGATGGAGCCAAATGCTAAAAGCGATAAGCCAGCCGTTGTTTAGTGACAGCTTTATTAAAAATCTGCTTGTGTAACCTAAAGCACAGATCTGTGTCCACAGGAGACCGAACACTAACATAAAATCCCACCAAATGCATTTTGTGGATGCATCATTAATTTACCTCAGCTGTCCACAATCTGCTGCTCGTCGATGGTTTTCCTGTGATTGTTGTGTAAACACACACAGGATACACACTTTGGGTTTGTTCTCACGTGGACTCTGCAGCCTTGCCTTTGAGCCTCCTAAGGAGAGGATAACAACAGCATGACAGATCCAGGACGAGCTGTTCTTTGCCGCTGTGGCGGGGAGTCTCTCAGCATTGTGATGTGGACGAGGTCATGGTCATTCTGTCCTATTACAGGCCTGTCGCTTGTTAATTAAAGAGATGGAAAAGGAGAAGAATTATGGCGCGGTGGATGAAAAGCACGTCGACAGATGCGGCATGACGCTGCATGATTGTGTCTGATTCGCTTTAACGGTTAAACGCTGGGGGGAGGGGGGGGGGGAGGTTCATAATTATAAGAAATGTTAGCAATAGCTGAGAGCAGGACAGCCGGGCTTTAAATGTCAGTTAAATCAGGTTTGGACTCATTCATATTAATGCAGCGCGGATGTGAAATGTATTAAAAGTTGCGCCCGCAGACCAAGCTCACCGCGCTGTTCACGCTTTGTTTTCTCCTGCTGAATATCATCTTCAGCTCTGCTCTGTGGCCATTAGAGGCTGTCCGCTTGTCCCCGGCACACCTGTTGTGCTGTATCTGTTCAATGCCATAAACAGACTGTGGACAGCTTATTAAGGCAGCCAGCCATCGTCCTGATTCACCCCACGTGTCAATAACAGGGAGCTTCTCTCTCACTTCTCAGCACAGCTCTTGTTCCTGACCTTTCTCCCGTCTCTCTCTTTTGTCATTAGGCCCAGTAATTGGCCCCCTCTCCGGCCTCAAAGCTGTCTCCCTTCACATCCTTCCCGTTGTCTTCTCTTTAATGTCCTGAGGTGTGTTGTTTGGGTCGAGGTCATGTGTTAGATTTCTTCTGGGAGCAGTACGCGACATGTCGCTGTAGCGTGGCTTGACCTCAAAAAGGGGACTAACAAGACGAGACGCGAGTGCTCGGCGCCTGACCCCACGCTGCGTGACCCCACGCTACGTGACCCCCCCCACGCGACCCCCACACTGACCCCCCCGCTGCGTGACCCCACGGGGTATATTTAGCACCTGAGGGGAAAGGTGAGGTTTGATCACATTTAAAAGAAGCTTAAATACACATTTGTCAGCTAAACCCTGCTGGAGGGTTTTCTACAGCCATGTCTGTGTAATGAACAAACCCATGTAAGCACTAATTAACCTGCAGAGAAACAGTTAAATTCATTATAAAGTTCATCACATGCTTAAATCACTGATGCTTTCCTTTAAATACTCCTCCAGCCTGCATGGTCACTCGGGAGGTTTTTATTTGTTTTGTGGTTTTTATTTTAAAATCAGAAAATAAATTAAAAGTAAAATTAAAGATTCAGCAGTGTTAAAAACCCTATCATTAAACCAGGAAGTTTCATAATATAAATCCTAACCATGGTGTTTAATAATACACATGTACCAGCAGTAAAAATAACAAAGCAGCAGCAGAGCCTGCTGTAGCAGTCGATGGTTAACGTGAAGGCGAGCAGATGATGATGTCATCACCTCCAGCGCCGTGGTAACCAACAGCTTTGCTCTGCACACTAATACAAACACAGGACCTATGGCCACTTCATTAGGTACACCTTGCGGTACCAGGTTGGCTCAGACTGGACAAAGTGCTGGAAGCCTTCAGACGGCTGCTGCACGTCCGTGATGTGAACATGCCAAAGATGCTCAGTTGGACTGAGATCTGTGAGGTGGTGTGTTATCCTGCTGGAAGCATCCATCACAGGATGGTACACTGTGGTCATAATAAACTCCACCCTCTGAATGTTTCTGAGCAGGTAATATTTTCCATCTTCTGTTGCCCAGTTTCCGTGGGTCTCTCTGAGTTGTAGCCTCAGTTTCCTGTTCTTAGCACCCAGTCTGGTCTCCTGCTGACCCAGCTTGTCTTCTTCGAGCTTAAACCATGCTCAGAGCTGTCTGGCCATTCACCTCTGACCTTTGACCTCACCGAGGGGCCGACCTCTGTAAGTGAATGACATATGACTATGACATGGTTGTGCAGTGAAAAGCTGCCACGTTTGAAGTCACTTAAATCAGCTTTCTTCCCCTGATGCAGTTCTGTCAGCTGTACAGGTCCACTGTTCCCACTGGTACCAGTCAGTCATGTCTCTGCAGTCAAAGGCTTCTTTAGCCACAGTGTCAGCATCAGGGTAACAAAACAGTAAAGTTACTCACAAGCAGAGATGGACAGTAACGCGTAATCCGATTACTTTTTTCAAGTAATGAGTAAAGTAAGGGATTACCATTGCAAAAACGGTAATTAGAATACCGTTACTTTCCCGTAAGCACGCTGCGTTACTGCGTTACTAAAACCGTGATTTTTTTTTTTTTGCGAGAATGTCTCATGATAGTGACGTAAGCGAGTGCGACGTTCGTGACAACAGCTGTGTGCAGATCAACAATGGATAATATATCGAGTGCAGGAGAGAGTATGAGCGTGCAGCGTTTAAAGCGTGGAAGTACTGACCTTACTTTGAGTTTGATTCCATAAAAAGTGACAAAAACATTAGTGTCCGTTGTGCGTGGGAAGAAAACTTCTTTTTACAGCGAAAAAAACCTCTAAACTTCCGAGCAAGCAGCGAGTGCGCTACGACGTAATGGGAAACTCACAGAGAAACTCACAGATTCTTCCACTGACCGCCGCGGCACACCTGCACCAGGGTAAACCTCCGCCTACCCCACTCCTGCTTTATAGGTGAAAATAGAGCAACAGGACCGCTGAGTCTTTGATTTTATTTATTTTCTGCTGTGTTTCACTTGCATTTATTTGAAAGAGTGAGTGTAAACACAAAAAAAATATTTTATTTTATGTGCTGGAATGTGCAGAAAATAGGTTTAAATGTTAAACAAATTTCTTCCAGTCAGAGAATGTTGCATATAATTTAATGTTTGCTTGATGCATAAAGTTAAAAGATTAAAACTAATAAAACAAGTTTTAAAAAGAGACTTTTTCATTTGATTACATTTTATATGATGGATTATGCAGAAAAAGTAGAATTGGACTGAAAGATCTATCACTTTATCACCTGTTCAGGTTGTAAATCGTGTTTTTAAAAAGTAACTAAGTAATTAATTACTTTTGAAAATAAGTAATCAGTAAAGTAACGGGATTACTTTTTGGGGAAGTAATCAGTAATTAGTTACTGATTACTTTTTTCAAGTAACTTGACCAACACTGCTCACGAGTGACAATAGTTTCACCGAACGAAGGATCAGATCAGGTCAGTTTATGAATGATGGTTAAAACTATTGTGTGTATGTATAAGCAGTGCTCTGCTGAAGCTGGCTGACTGATGACTATATGCAGTGATAGACAGTAGAAATGGGGTAAAGTAGTGGTGATGTGGGCCCTGTGCTATGACTCTAGTGCAGCATACCCAGGATATGTGGCAGTCAGATGAAGGCGGTCATCAGTTCGATAAGCTAACCCTGAGTTTATTAAACCAGTTTGAAGCTCATTCACATGAAAGGGTGGCAGCACTGGACCAGTCACAGACATGGAAACATCTACTGGGAGCACAGCAGCAGGTTCTACAATGGAGGATAAAACTGTATTAGACTAACAGACACGCAGTGAGTGCAGCAGAGCGGAGCGTCTACTAATCAGGAGGTTGGTGGTTCAATCCCTGGCTGCTCCAGCTGGCATGTTGAAGTTCTCCTGGTCCTTCTGTCCTTCAGAGCATGAGCGTTGGGTCAAACGTGGTTAGGTACACAATACTCAGCTGTATGAGCCGGTGTAAGAAATCACCTCCTTAAAGTGAGTGATGGGACCTGTGAGTGTGCAGTAGCTTAGCATCAAAGGTGCTGAGTGTGTGTGTGTGTGAGCTTTACTCAGAAAGACTGCTGCCATGTTATTAATAAGGCATAGCTGGGTACAGACAGCTAACAGACTTATCAATATTACAGCTCAATCAGTCAGACACAGGAGAATCATTATTCTATTAAATGAATATTTAATGGCTGTAAGAACGTTTGAACTCTTATTCTTTCAGCTGAAGATGAGACATGAGAACAGAATTTAAACAAACAGGTGCTGCTGTGTTAGGATGGTGCAGGTTAGTCTGTAGAACAGGAAATACTGAGGGAATATTATCCATATTTAATACTGAGGCTCATTATGGAAAGACTTCTGCTCACAGAGAGGTTGGAGCCATCCTCCAGGGACTGTGGGTAATCCTCAGAGGAACTGATTGGTTAGCAGGTGGTGATGTCATAGCTGTTGAACGTAACCTGCTGCAGCACAGGTTAGGGCTGTAATATGAGTTGCTATGGCAACGGGTCATGGTTGGAAGTAAACCGCCTCCAGGATTAAGTTACCTGGAATAACCTGGAAAATGCTGCTCTGTAGGATGAGCCTGTGGTGTGGTAGAAGTAGCTGTAGTAGTAGTCGTAGTAGTCGTAGTAGTAGTCGTAGTAGTAGTAGTCGTAGTAGTAGTAGTGCTGCTGTGGTTTGTTGCAGTGATGGCTGTGAGTATGTGACCTTCCCAGTATCTGCTGGTGGGATGGAGCTGTTCTTATGACACCTTCTGTTTTCATAACCTCACGACTGTTTCCTTCCTATTACCTGCAAGTTTCTCTTCTCCCCAGTTCACCCACTGTGTTTGTCTCTCCCCTGTTGCCCTGAAAAGTGTGTGTCTGTTCTGTTGGATCTCCTGTTCCAGTTCATTACCCAACCTCCCTTCACAATGACCCCCGCGTCCTGCCAGAGCCTGTGGCCAGTCTGAGAGCCAGCCACTGCAGTCCAGTCTTTTACTTACTGGATAATGGTAAGAGGAGGGGTGTTTCATGGATCTCAGCCTCTTCGTGGACACCTGCTTGGAATTTTTGTCTTTCTTTCTTTGTTTGTGTCGTTGTTTTGGGAGAGGGGATAATTAGGCTTTGGACAGGCTGCTGTTTGATGTTGCACCTGCATGCTAACGCTGCTTCCACACTGTGAGCAACACTATCAGCAGGGCGCCAGACTTTTACTGACTAATGTTGAAGCACAGGTATCAAATATAACATATTCAGCCTTTAAATAAAACCTCATGCTCACTGACCAATGGGGACACAGTACATTCATAACAGTAAATCATATTTCTTTGGCTAGCACAAATGTTGTATATATAATAGAAGCTGTAGACGGTAATTAAACAGCAGCAGGTGCACAGGTGGAGGAGGCTCCTCCGTCACCTGTGGGTCATGGGTCGGTTCAGCATGAAGCATATCTGCAGTCGAGAACTAATAAAACCAAGCAGCAGCATCACTATGTGAAAAGTACGGTGGAAGCCTCTCGCAGCACGTGTGAAGCTTGCAGTGCAAACAGGCTTACAGGACTCTAGGCCGTGGCTGCTCTTCAGTGTGCTCCATGCTTTGTGCAGAAAACTGCAGCTGGTGCATTGTGTGTGTGTGTATCTGTGTGTGTGTGGAGGGCGGGTCCAGACCTTGGGTTCTTCATCATCCTGCAATGCTGCTGAAGCAGATGGGCTGCAGCTGGGCACTTCTCCTCACTCATCGGCAGCACCGGCGCTTCAGTCTGTCTGACATCAATCATCGCGCCTTCGCCGGAAGCGCACATCTAAACACAAACATGCTCCCGTACCTGGCGATGGCGCTCGGGGTCTCTGTCTGTCTGCGTGTCAGTAAAGCTGCTGTCTTATCTTGCTGTGCTCTTGGCTAACATTCATCACTGTGCTGTCTCTGACTAACTGCATGGAGCCCTCTCTGATGAATAAGCCCTCAGCTTGCTTTGGATGTTCAGAAGTTAGTTAATCAGAGGTTTAGTCCTGTGTTAGCCTCGTTTGGGATGTCAGCACTCTGTACATTACTGTAACCTGGACACAAGACATGTCACCTTCATCGGTGACAAGAGCAGCAGGACACTTAGAGAGGACAGATGTACACGGGCCTGACGAGCAACAGGAAGTAAGATGGACGCTGCAGTTATGTCTCTCAGAGGTATCTGTGTTATGTCTCTGTGCTTGCCGTCTGTGTGGACAGATAAGACGTTACCTGCTGAGAGCCGGTGCAGGCGAGAAAAACAGGCTGATAAATATGTAAATGTTGCAAATGCAGCGACCTGCAGGGTCACAACAACAACTCTAAAGATCCCACCTGCTGCTGGATAACAAGAAGGAAACGTTGTCTCCATTCTGCTGTGAATGAATCCTGGAGTAATGAACAGAGTGCTGAGGCTGGTCTGACATCAGTTACTGTCACACGTGTGTTTTAATACACTGTGTGCACAAGAACAATGCAGAACAACCACACACGTGAACGCGTAAGCACGATGTAGTGACATCGCCACTTTCCTGCTCCTCTGGCTGGAAAGTGTCTCTGTGGTTAAAAACCAAAGGTGCTGAATTCCAGTGGGTGCAGTGCATGCTGGTTAATATTCATTTCACAGTGAGAGACGCTTTGGCTCCTCAGATCAGTCCCACCGGTTTATTTTGATTAAAATACATTTTATGATGTGTTAATGCAGCCGCTGAGCCATTAAACAGAGGAAGCATCTGTGAGCTACAGGTTCATTATGAGAACATAATTCCTGTCGTTGCATCTCCAACACTGCACCTTTCATACGGTCGCAGCAGCATCTGGTGACTCTGGTTTATTATGAAGAGCGCACAAGCACACGGCCCTCATCTGTTATCTCATTAGCAGCACTTATTCAAAAGTCCGTCGAGGTTCACGGAAGAAATGCAAACAAATTAATGACTGGAGATTCGTTGAGACCAGTGTTTCCCATCACCGTGCAGCAAACATGCTGAATGACATCAAACAGGTGTTTCATGCTTTTTTTCCTCGTGGTCATCAGCTGGATCGTGTCTTCTAAATCCCGCCTTCTTCCTGAGGGGAAACTGACACGTGACGCCTCGAGTTCGACCTTTGCAGTTCTCTCCTTACTGCAAAATGCTTGCAAAATGTGTATGTGGTTATTTTGGTTGCCTTCAGTGTCTGACTTTGTTTTTTTATGACACTTTGTGGTGTCACCCTGTTCATTTGTTGCTTCCACGTCAAATCCCAGGCCCACAGAGCGGACTTCATTATTCCAGGTGTAGACTTGAGGAGTGTGCTCTCGGACTCGGAGTGATTAAAAACATCAAAATGAGTCTTTACGCGTTAGCGTTAAGAGATGCAAAGAGAGACAAAAGAGAGCACCTGCTTCAAATGACTAATCACTGAGTAATCGCTCTGTCCACTCGAGACTTTCTGCCGTTGCGCTGACTCAGTATCACTAATCGTGGCGGCCTGGGATGACAGTGGAGCATGCTTTTTGAAAATATGCCTGCAAACATGCAAGTGCACCAGTTTGCATGTTCTTTGTTCATTTGACTCGGTTCCATTTGGTTTCTTTTCAGTTTTTTCCCACTTTGGTTTGTCATCGTTTGAAGCAGACTACACCTCCTTTTTTTTCTTCTTCCATGATTTCTTTTTTGTTCTATTTTATTTTGAAGGGATTAACTGGTGCTTTGTTTCCTATTCTTTTGTTTCAGTAAAGGGACCCGGCAGAAAGTTAAGTCTGCCAACAGATCTTAAGACTGATCTTGGTACGGTAGGCGAAAGCCAGCAGTTTTACTTGATTTCCTTTGAGTTTCTGCTTTTCTCATGGTTTCTAGGCTTTTGTGTTGCATTAGTACTTTTGGATTTCACTCAAACTTTCCTCTTTCAGTTTCCTTGTTGCTCTGTCCTGTTCAACCAGCCCATGAGACTGTCGGCCTAACGTGTTCGTCCATTTTGCCCGTCAGTGTGTTTTGATTTAAAGCGTCTGTGTTTGTTCCTTCTACATTTTGCAAGTGTTTACAAAGGTGATTTGTAGCTCATGCCCATATTTGAACTTGAGGCATTCTATCGCTTTATCATGATTGGACCATCCTCTGATTTATGCAACCTTTCCTCCATTGACAGGCTTTGCTCTGCAGTGCTGGATCACTTGCTACCTCGCTCATTGTAACTGGCCCATTTCTCTCTTAAACAGCCTTCCTTCCATTTTGACTGGACCCCCCCACCCCCGCATACATCTGTAACTGCTGCACACACATGCAGATCTCAGGTTTCCCTCTGCAGCGCCACGCATGCTGTCGCCTCCCAGAACTTCTGCTTCTCTAACCCCAAACGTGCCTCCTGATTTTTGACTTGTGTTGTTTGGTAAATGCTCCATCAGTAGGAAGGGTGAGGACAGAAACCCAAACTTTGAATGCAGCACATTTAGTTTTGGTGTCGTCATCGAACATTAAACAGTAGAGCTGCAGACGCTGAAGGTTTAAAATCCACAACAATAGAAACCTGTGTGACAGTAAGACGCTCGAGTCTATTGTGTTTGTGCCTTTGTGTTGATGATGTGTGTTTGTGCGCGTGTGGTGAGGGGGTGGAGTGGGACGTGCACGTCAGCACAGTGTCGCGCTCTCAGCTATAAACCAGTTTCCTTCAGAACATTTCGAGGCAACGAAATGAACAAAACGTTAAGCCTGATCGCGGCGGCGGCGGCGTCATACGCTTTGGCCCCGTGTTACCTGCAGTTTTTCGGTCCCTGCGCTGCCTCGTCAGTCCTGCTGTGAAACTGGGTGAGTGTTGCACGTGGACTGGGTGGCACCCTGGAGCTTTTCATCTTCACTTTGAAATTGAATCATTTTTGGCTGCACGGCAGAGCTCTCTGGGCGCCGCAGACGAACGATCGGTGCCGAATACTCGGAGAGGAGCGAGCGGGGAACGCTCAAGTGTTTGCACAAATGATCATGATATTGTTTATCCTTCTGCTCCACTCTTCTCCATATATAAGACCTTCAACCAAAAAACACATGGAAAGCTTCTGTCCTCCCATGGCAGCGACCACAGCTGCTGTTAATCTGCCGGGGGGGGGGGTCACTGATAAAAAGGGGGCTCTGTTTTATGTACTCAGTGAGGATGAGAGCGTAGTGATATGTAAATAAATACAGGGTCAGTGTGTCCATATACTGATGTTTATTAGATGTGATCACATCACTGCACACTGTGGTGCCCACCTGTGAGCTCTGCCTTCATTATTTAATCGGCCCTTTGTGTACGTTGGAGAGCTGCAGTGTAACTGTGGCGTCTCTAGAGCTCCTCTGTTGTTTAAATGTGTACAGGCTTTCAATAAAATGGACACGAGTCGACACCAAGAGAGCGCATGTTCGAGGGTATTGTTTCATTTCCATAGTGAAAAACGGGCCACACACTAGTGCGGATCGATACCAGTGCCAGCATATTGGGATCGATCCGTCCGCCTCTCGTGCCCGCTCACAGGTATGGCTGAACACAGAACACAGAGCAAGAGAAGGTCAGCCCGGCCTTTCTTTCCTTTGTCTCATTAACAGGGTTTGGTTCCAGCACAGTGTACGGACTCGTCCCCGAGGGGAGGCCGTGTAAAGCCATTCCAGAAATCACCGAGTGTGTTGGTATCAGCTCTGTCCGTAGATGAATTTGTAGCCTAGTCAATATAAGCGAGTGCTAATTTGACAGAATAAAGAGCAGGGCTTGTTTTCGTTGTTCACCTGCAGCTTTGGATGTCATAAAGCTTCTGGCATTAGAGTTTCTGCTAAAAACAAGGTTTCCCCACAGTTCACTGAGATAAAAGCAACAAAGTGGAGATGAAACGAGCCTGTTTTATGTCACGTCACAGACTCGATGAAGCTGCACTCACAGTTTTACTCTGCATCTTCCTCCTCTGCCCCGGCATCTCCTCCTTGCACATACTTACTTCAAACCACTCTCCAGCCTCTGTCACTCACTCTCCCTTTTTCCCTCACTATCATCTTCCTAGTTGGCAATCAAATTTTCAGCATCAGCTTGCTCCTCTTACACTGCAGAAATATTCATCTTCATCGGTCATCTAGTGTCAGCCTGCCTTTTTGCAGTCTAGTAGACAAAGCGTCTCCCGGCAGGTTGGGAAAAGCAGTTATCTCCTTGGAAAATCTCGTCCCTAATTCGAGGTTCCCTGCCCTGGTTTTTATTTCACTTCCCATCAAACTAAATGACTTGTGAAGATGGATAATGCAGCAGTAAATCAGAACATGTTTAAAGTTGAATTACATCCCTCTTTCTGTTGTTTGCTAATGCTTTGCCGTTGTTACAGATCATGTCAATGGACATTGCACTAGCCCCACCTCCCAGCCCTGCTCAGCGGGGAAGCCTCGCATTCCGATGGGTCCCGAGGGGCCACGGCTTACCCGCAGAGGCCCTGGCCGACCGCCCTTCCGCAAGGCCCAGTCCGCTGCTTGCATGGAGATCTCTTTGCCTGTGTCCCACACTGAAGGTGTGTGCTTGTCTTCCCAACTCCCATCCCTAACCCTCTATAACAAACCCCCCTCCCAGCAAGTGCATGCCATCCTCTCGCCCCAGGGTAAGTGGAGAAAGGCCTGACACATGGTCAACACAAGGCAAGCACATGCTAATGCAAGTTAGCAGCATGATATCTAAAATCGGGGTGTGGTTCTGCAGAGAAGATGCTGCAGGGTAAACAGAGCAACACACAGTAAGAAAAAACAAACGCACACTTCATATACAGCTGCACGGTAAAATAACCAGACTGCATCTGCAGGAGCTGACAGCCACGTACCAGGACACCACTGTTGCATTACAGCATGCAAATGGCACTCGTGCAGCTTGCATTAGCATCAGCTTACAACATTCAGACTGCAGGTTCTGCTTCTTCTGAATGCAAGAACGAGTCCTTGCATTGTGTCCTTGACTCTGCTGCTTGTGTTGACGATGTTGCAGGCCTGAAGGTTGGTGATTCAGTGATTTAACCAGTTTTTACTTCTCCTGTGCCTTTCTTTCTTTCTTTCTTTCTTTCTTTCTTTCTTTCTTTCTGTCTTTCTTTCTTTCTTTCTTTCTTTCTGTCTTTCTGTCTTTCTTTCTTTCTTTCTTTCTTTCTTTCTTTCTGTGCTCTGCACCGAAACAGCAGAAGGATCTGATGGTGTTTTTCTCATCATGTCACAGATTTATGATTATAACTCTATTTGCCTTTCTGTTTTTCTCGTCTCATAAATAAGTTCTGGATGTTTTCTGAGATGAAAATGACAGCGCATATTAAACTTCATGTAGCGTTGCTACACTTATCGAGTTTTTATGAGCAAAGGGAATGCACACATCTACAAACACGGGTTATAAGTTTGTAGATGTGTGCAATTTCCTCAAACTGAAACCAAAAGGACGTTTTTATTTTTACCTCTAATAACTCTTATCATCAGAAGGAACACAGTTCAAGGAGGACAATAATACAAGAGCACTGCACGAGTTGACATTTTCATTAACAGACATGACATTTATTGTCTTTCCATTTGCGCTCGCTCTTATTCACACCCTCACTTTGATTTGCACCATTTAAAATGCGATGAACCCACAGAGGCTCCATATTCCCAGTGATCAGTTTAGAAACATGAATGCAAACATATGCTTTTGTTTTTGAGTCTGGCTGTAATAGGCTTCTGTGTGTGTGCGTTCATGCTTTTACAGCTGTTTTTATATCGTTGTCTGCTAATCTGAGTTAGAATAGGGAAACGATTCAGTTTTATTTATGTAGCACCAAATCACAACAACAGTCACCTCGAGATGCTCTATGTTGTAATGTAAAGATCCTACAGTAATACAGAGAGAGTCACCAACAATCAGACAGCCCCCCCCTCGTGGGGAGGAAATACAGCCCTGTGTTTTAAATTTACTGCCCTCCCTGTTCATCCCTCATACCAACTACTAATACACAATTTCATCTACTGTATTTTTCGGACCATAAGGCGCATTAGGCGAAACAAAACAGTCAGATAAGTCAAACTTTACTCTCCTCATTCTTCTGTGTTTATGTTATGCTAACATAGCTGTGTCGCTAGCCACCACATAGCACATCATTATATACCAGCTAGTCCAACTTCAGTAACCCTACAAACGTCACTGCTGTTTAGTTTTCTGTCTTCATTTATGTTGGAAGTGATAGCAGAGCTGTACGTTTGAATTTTTCAGAAATCTCTCAGTCAGAACATGCTATATCATGCTTAGGTGGAAGCTAGCGAGCTAACTTCCTGCTAACTTCTAACTCTGTTAAATTTAATAAATTCTGTTTTCTTGGATGCCTGGATGTTAAACTTCATTGTTACACCTGGTAAAGCAGCAACGCAGATCATTTTATTAAAGATGAAAGAATTTAGACAGTTTTTAACTCTCAGTGATGCTGCAGTGTTCGTTTGACTTTGGGACCTGAAGCGGAGTTTAGGACCCAGATTCCTCCGTGAGGCTCCTGACTACAGTAGCCGTAATGCTCCAACAATCCATCAAGCGGTGCGGCTTTGCAGCTTACCAAAGTCGCACTAAAACATTTTTGACAGATTTTTGAGCGCCGTGTAGCACATAAAATCAGTTTGAGGTCAGTAAGCACAACCAGAATTCATAAGGCGCACCGGATTATAAGGGGCACTGTCGATTTTTGAGAAAATTAAAGGATTTTAAGTGCGCCTTATAGTGCGGAAAATACCGTATTAGCTCTAGATAATACAGGAGAATGATAATGGCAAGCTAAAGTGCCTTAAACGTGCATTCACCCTAATGGCCACCAGGGGGCGATACTTCCTATGCCATTTATGCGCTCAGTCGCTCATTTGGAGACATCCAAGCGAGTCCACATTGGAATTTTGGACTGAGTCAGGGATATAATCCAGGGCTGGTTGATGAACAACGAGCTTAGTCCCCCTCCCTCATTAAATCTGATTCCAAAACACCAGGAATGATAAAATGCTCATCTCGATGCCTCGTAATGGGACCCTACAAACCGCTGGATGACATCACAGCTGAGATGCTAATTTTAGTACAGAAGTGCAGAGCCAGTCTTTGTGTTTCTTTTAGTCCGTCTTCACTCTGAGACAGATTTTTTTTAGGTGGCCAAAATATTACAGAAATTAAAGCAGAACATGAGATAACTGGGAAGATCTTTGTGGTGATCGATAGATGCAGACAGAGAGGTCACCCCCCTTACCAGACCCGGTAAAGTTCACTTTCCTCTCAGAACATTTGAACTACGATTGGCTGAACAAGAACTGCTGCTTTAAGACAAACATAAAGGCCTTGATAATTCATTTTTCCTTATCTCCCCAAGACAGCATTACTATCTTAAAGACAAAATGAGAATGAATTTTTGACCTTTTGGATAAAGTTTTCCTTTTTTCTTTTACACATCGAGTGACAAACGAGACGAAGACGAAGGGAGAAAAACACATAAACAAACGTCCTGTCAAGTGAAGACTTAAACTGCGATCCCAGCAGTACAATTTCGAGTTGCTGACCTCAGAAGTGACAGAGAAATGGCCTCATCCAGGATTAGCAACAACTTAATTACAGATTTTGTGTGAATTGCAGCACTTAGTCTGTCACAGCCTGACAGACAACACTAATGCAGGGCGTCCATTTACTTTGAATAAACATAAAAAGTAGATGCAGATCGTTCGTTCTAACAGGACTCTGACTCTGTCCTGTCATATTTAAAGTTTTATGATCTTGCTTCAGTTGGAGAAGAGCAGCAGAAGTATCAGTGGGAGTGTCTGCGAGCTTCTTTGTCTCTGTGGTGATTCACAGGGTCGGGTTATATTCAGAAGGTGTTAAAAATAAACAACAGCAGCCTAAGAGCAGGTTCAGACCGGATGGCCGTCGGCCCCGAGGGTGGAGGAGTCGTCTAATGATGCAGGGTCTGATTTAAAGTGTGGAGCAGATTGCAGCAGACTGTCACACAGCCCGTGTACATCAGTCACAGTGGGCCCAATCATCGTGTACACCTGATGAATCACTGGCTTTCTAAGCACTGATGCACCACATAAACTCGTCCCTTGCAGAAAGTACACTCCTGCAAAGCTCCAGCTCACTCGTGGTCCACTGGTGGGTTGTGTTTGCTTAGATTTACAGTCTCAGTCAGGTCACGACAAACTAATCTCTCCATAGGAGGCTCAACATTGTGACAGTTTCCCAAATGTCACAGTTATTGTAGCCAAACTGCACGAAACATTAGCGCACCACAGTTTGGCAGATGAACTGAGATCACATTCAGCACACCGGGCTCTGCACGTCCAAAGGCTTCTACGCTGGAATCATCAACAGTCACTCTTAAAAACACGTGTCCGTTACTCCAGAGTACAGCTGACCCTTTTACAGCAATTCTGCAATTAAATTCATGGCGCCATCTTCACCAACCTCATTATACAACAGTGACCTGGAACCGAGAGGGAAGCAGTTTTTCATTAGCATAAGCTGAATGTTTTATTAAAGCCACGGTCGGGGCTCCAGCTGCATCACCAACCACACCGATGCAGATGATTCAAAGCTGCTGTGAAAATATGCATAAGAAACTGTACAACAGACTTGTTGCGTAATTTTCCATGAAACTGTATACTAGCGTGGGCCCGTGGTGATTAGCATAGCCATGCTGGTTGCCTAGCTGCACCTGACTCGAGCGCAGCCCGATGCATTGAAACATTTTGCCCGGACCTTCTGTTTGCGTCAGGCTTTACTTCAAAATAAAGGCAGAAGCAAAGAAGCCATTCCAAGAAATTTAACACCAAATGGAAAGAAAACGTTGTTATTTTAGCTTTTTAAGTGTGTTAGAACGCTGCATGAGCATCCACTAAAACACCGAGTGTCGTTCTGCCTTTAATGATTTTGCAGTTGTCATCAAAGCGTCCAGAGCACGAGGGTGGTTTTCCTGCAGGCCTGTGCACACGCAGGCTGTTGGAGGCACAGAGCTTTGGGTTTCTCATTGCACTTTGTCATGTTTGTCTTAATGCATCTTATTTTATTTGACCTGGAATAACACAGCCTTCATGTGCTCTAAAGCACATGTTGTTTTTTACAGTGTGGAGACAGCTCCAGCTTTGCTTCTTGTGCTGCCCACTTAGAAAGTCCACTCAGTACACAGGATATTACATAACCTAATATTTGAGTTGCTGGGAAGTTTTTTTGATTGCACTCATGTTTCAGGGACCGTGATTCTGTGAAGTCTTTTAAATATTGTCCCTTCATTTATCCCAGGTTTTTAGAACAAAATAGGATATATGATAAATATGGATTTAAACAGAGCTGCAGACTGAAGGAGGACACCACAGTTAGCTTGGATGAGCCATATTCTCTAATTGTTTACACTGACACTGACTAACAGGACGCTGCAAGAAGGAGAAGGAGATAATAAAATGGGGAAAGAAGTATAACTGAGGTCTATACTGGCATTAATGAGCACATTTTATACCTGAACAGTGGCTTTTCTCAGCACACTTGTTCCCTGTCTATCACCTACCTTTGGCACTGTTGTTTATCACTTGCACTGGGTACCACAGTGAAGAGCCAGCAGGATCACCAGTATAATTAAAGGTCAACAAGCAGTGCGAGAAATTAGCCCGATGTTAATGAGATCTGCACGCAGGGCAAGGACACAGAGGAGGGAAATGGCAAGGGAAGCAGAGTCGGAGCGCAGTAAACATTTCCATACCTCCCATCTCGGTCGGGCCGCCCACCTTTTAAATATTAAAAATACTTCTGTGTGATGCCACGAGGAGTGCCTGCAGACACACTGGGCATTGTTTAAGAACAAGTGTTTGCTTCCCCTTTTGTAACTCTGCTGCAGCCCACGCGCAGGCTTGCAGGGTCTGCTCACCTACAGAATACAAAAATAACACAGGCAGTAAAATACGGACGTTATTGGATCGCATCGCAAACTGAGGTGACTCAGCTTTGCACACCTATATCCAAATTTAATGCTTTCCAACGACAGGCCAGTTTAACAAACAGCTGAATATGCATCATGTTCATTTGTGTTGCAGTCCATAGATAAGAGTCTGCAGGTGTGTGTCCCTCTAACCTGTGTGTGTGCTTGTGCAAACATCACTGCATAAATCTAGCACATTGTCTCTCCACTTCAGATTGCCTGCCTTCCCCTTATCACCTCCCCGACACTGCCTGCCTACCTCCAGCTCCCTGTGAGGGCCCCCCAGGGGTCCCTGTGTCCTGTCAGAGTACCGCTGCGCCTGACTTTCATTAGCCGGCACCCCACAGGCTCTGTCACACAGCGTAAACACACCCCGGCGACTCATTGCGAAACTGAGCGGCTGCCATCCGGACTCACAGCCGAGGAACAGTTTGTGCCGTGTTTGCAGCAGCGTTGTTCAGCTCTGTTGTCAATGCATCAGAATTTTAGCACATATTGGTCTTCCTAAAAAAGATCCTTCACATCACCTGTTGTTCCAGTTTAGCATGCAGCTGATTCTCGCTCACACTGCACATGCTTTGAAACCAGTTTTGCACTTGTGGCAGTTTCAAAGGAAGCTCGATTAAAGTTTTGGTTGTGTGCAACAGGGCTGTGCGGTCGTCCTTCAGTAGAGTGTATTAGGTGTACCTTATCACAGCAGGTGACGAGTAGAAGCCTGCTTCTTTGTCCAACAGTGTTTACTACAGCAGGCGGTGCTGAAAGGGGTCCAGACAGAAACAGGAAGAGAGTCAAAGGTTGTTTGGACAGCACAAAGTTAGCCGAGCAGCCTCCTGTGCAGCTCTCTCTGTCTTGGTGTATATTTGAAGCTCCATGCTCAGTGGCTTCTTTCTCTCTTTCCCTCCTGTCATTCTCGTACTGCTGTCCGTCCGTCTGTCTGTCTGGATGGTTACACATGTGTGTATCTGTTTCTCTGGTGGTGGCCGCTGTGCTTTGTCCTATGGGGTTCATGTTGTGGGGGACAAATAGGGCATGCATCCAGGAGGGCAATGCTCCAGCAGTTACACGGAGTCACTATGTACTCCCACGATGAGCACCACAGCACCACCTCCTACTGCTGGAGTGACCGAGGTAAGGGGGCTTCGGCCTCAAACGCATCACCTGCTGTCCTGCTGACTACTTTACGTCCGTACGTCCGTCAGAATGTCCGTCCGTCCTGTGGACCTGTATCATCTAAAGCATACATGAAGTGTCTGCTCATGTCCTGGAAGCTTCTGGAGTTGGTGAAGCCGTCTGTTCAGCAGTTCATAGCAGCATGATTTCTGTCTATAAGCACGCTGTAGCCAGCGCGGGCTCGTCAATAGTGAACATGTTATTGTTGCATCACATTTTTCATTAGTTTAACACAGACGACAGGTAACAACAGACGAGCGTTTCTCCGCATCCACGGCCAGGAAGCGTAATGGAAACAGTTGATGCTAACTCACAGCTCTCGTGTGACAGACACAGAGCTGAATCACTTACACAGCTTTGCTTCTCAGAATATTGTTCAGAAGTGTTGCTGAAACTGAGCAGCTGTCAACATTTCATTTATCTTAGCTGATATGTGTACACCAGCTTTGGCGACCATCTGCAGTCGCTGTTACATAAAGTCTGCACTTTGTGTAACGTCGGGCTGCAGTGCTGCACGTCGGCTGGCTCTGAATAATTCACAGATGCAGCAACACTTTAAAGATGGAGGCTTTAGGTGCACAGCGAAGGACCTCGACGTGCAGCACTCAAATAATCAAACAAGTTTGTTCAATCTGTGGCAAGTGTGTGTGTGTGTGTGTGTGTGTGTGTGTGTGTGTGGGTGTGTGTTTGTCCTTGGGAATGCCACAAAGCCACTAAGTAGAGTCTTAAAACCACTGCAGTCTCAGTAAACTCAGACTTGAAGACTTTAAAAGTGTGTGTGCGTGTGTGTTCGTGTGTGTGTGATGGTAAACATGTTCCCGTGTCTCTGTAATGATTTATCACTCCTCAGTGTTTCACATCTGTTCAGTGACATTTTTGTTCCATTTCTTCATCATATAAAATCTGCAGAAACCTTATTTTGAACGTTAGCACCTCTTAAGCTCTTACTGTGTGCTTCTTTCCCTTTAACTGCTCATCACCTCATTGCTCCATTCCCTCTCCTCCACCATGCTGCTGTTCTCTGCACCGCTCTTCTTATAAATCAATTACACCATCCAACTCCAATCAACTCCATCCAATTTCCTCTTTGCTCTCTCGCCCGTCCATCATCTGTCACGCTCCTTCGTGCCTCTGCCGGGTGTTTGGGGATGCTGCTGCAGAGAGTCGTGAAAACTCCTTCACCCGCTCGCGCAGTTCCAGCGTTTCCAGCATCGACCGCGACACCAAAGAGGCCGTCACCACGCTGCAGTTCGGAGAGTCGTACGGGCGCAAGAACGATGTCCTGCCCACCCCGTGTCTGTGGGTGGGCACTAGCTTAGGCGTGGTGCTGCTCATCCCCATGTCCATCCCCACTGATCAGGAGGAAAGGATGGAAGAGCCTGTCACAATGGGCGTAAGTGGTAAGTACCACCGATACTGGGTTTTACTGCAAAAGTACCACAAGAAGTACCAAAGTTATTAGTCACCTTAAACTATACCTGCCTACATGATACTGCTGAAGCAACAACACTTTATGCAACAGAGACCAACAGCGATAGTTGTACCAGGCTGTGACTCGTGCTTGTTCTGGTGTAACGTTTGTAGGCACCGACTCGTTTTTTTAAACCAGCCTGAAGTGGAGGCTCCAAGAACTGCAGGTTTTTTCAGTATAATGTTTCATTTCGGAGTTCATAAGGTGAGTTCAGTGCAGTGATTTCATATTACAAACGACTGTGTTGGAATGAAGTCCCAATCAAAAGTTGAAAAACGGCAAAATTCATATTTCGCATGGTTGGTTCCAAGTAGAGCTTCAATATGCAACAAGAAGAAATCTGAGTGAGACTAAACATTTTTTTGAGCATGAAATTTATTGTAAACATCACTTAAACTGAAACAGGCTGTCACGGCTGAGCAGCCTGTGTGTTTGAGGAACGGACCCAAAAACAGAAACGAACTATGGTTTAACAAAGAGCGAGCCGCTGATGTAAGCTGATCAAGCAAGGCGAGTTGGAACAAGGGTGAAACTAAACTGAAACCTAAACTGGGAAACAGCTATGGCTAAATATGGAAACAATGACAAGAGACTAGAGCATGAAACTGAACAGGAACATGCGATAATTAAACTCTGAAATAAACCAAACACAAACCTGAACAGTAGGAGCAAAAACTCTATGACATGACCTGGAAACAAACAGACGACCCGACCAAGAACCGTAAGAGACAGCGGACTGAAGCACACAGGAGGGTAACAGCTGACACAAACGAACATGATGGTGCCACAGGGGAAAAGTAAAACCAAGCACACTGAACATAGACACACAAAACATGGAGAGACGTGGACATGACAACAGGCTTGACAACATGAAACATGCAGACAATAAACACATGACAGACTGACGCAGAAGACAAGAGACGACTTATAAATCAGGAAATATAGAAGAAACAAAACCAGAATGAAACTCGACTAAATCCTAATTAATAATAGCAGCGCAAGAACTAAGCATACTTTCAACATGGACTCCAAATGCTGAGTCACAGCCCTGACACAGGCTGCTTTACAGCTGATCAAAGTTTAGGACCACATGCCTTTAAAAATGTGGATTCATTGTCATTGATGGCAAAAACTGCATTAAAATTGCATTAAAATTACCTTTGAAGTAAAATGGTCATTTGGTACGTAGAGGAAACTGATTTGTCACAGATCTGTATGAAACAGTGAAGTTTACCCACAGTGGCCACAGTACATAATAAACTTATCATCATGTCAGTGATGTTGATGCTGCTTTGATGGAGCTCAGTCTAAACCCCGGGACAAACAAATCTCATCTTTCACTCTGAATTCTGTGCTGTGGACACAAACGGTCGTTATAAACATGAGAGAAAATGTGTGGTTGACTTTTACAGTAAGTGGCGATCGTTCTCCAAGAACACAGATGCACCGTGTTAAGCTGCGAGGCTTCAAAGGCCTCATTTGTTTCAATTAGACGGGATTTTCTTTCACTGAAACTTTGATGGGCGTCCATCATGCATTATTTTGCAAATGGCTTCATTTTGTACTCCAGAGTAAGGATAGAGTGTTTCAGAGACGCATTACTGCTCCTGAAAAAAAGGTCTCCCGTTCAAAGTAAAAACATCAATATAGCCAAATTTCCAGTCCCTTTGAAGCAGCAGTTCTTCTCTTGAGACTAAACTTATAAGAAGCGAGCTTATTACTGGAAGGTCACAGATTCACTCGAGAGAAGAAGAAAGAATTGTTTCCTCTCGTTCTAAAGTGCTCCTGTGGGCTTCTATTGGATAACGTCCGACGTAGTAAATGTAGCGTCTGAGACGTGTCAGTAATGTATTACTGCATCCAGTAGTTGTACTTGTGAGGCAGTTAAGTGTACAAGGTTGTGAAGCTTACCTTGTATCATTCAGTCCTTTTTGTATAGCTATACAAACGTTATATTACAGGTAAAGAGGCAGTATTAGAGGGAAAATCACAACAGTGGAAAGGAAGGACCCCGCTTTAACTCGAAGAGACCAGCAGAGGTCTGCCAGGACCGGTTGGGGTGGGGGCGAGGACAAAACTCAAACTCTGGCAGCAGTGGTGTGATCTGTACATACATGCTCAGTTTTAAAGACCACGTGAGAACATAGATGCATCTTTTTGACTAAAATGTTACGCTTAGCGCCGTCTTCCATCCTGTGCTGAGCTTTAAAGACTCTTCTCTCCCACTGTGTGCTGTGTCCCTCTCCTCTTCTGCTCACACACTCACAGGAGCGGTGCTGATGCTGAAGGGCTCTGTGTTACGCTTCAGCTTCTTGGACTGCATGGGAGCTCTCATTCAGACCCCCTACGAGGTTTGGCGGGACCACAACGCCCCCGAGGACCCCGACCGACCGCGGAGGCGCAAGCTGGTCCACTTTTCGCCGTCGTCCTCCCAGGACGCCTGCGGAGACGGACACTTGGCTGTGGTGTGCTCTGAGAGGCAGGCCAAAGTGTTCCTGATGCCCTCGCAGTCTTGCCTGTTTGTCCACAACATCACAGAGTCGTCCTTTGTGCTGAGGGCTGACGTGGTGTCTGTGTGTAACAGCGTGTGCCTCGCCTGCTTCTGTGCAAACGGACACGTCATGACGCTCAGGTATGACCACGGCCGCTCGAGTTCTCTGTTATTAGGTGTTTGTTTTAATCTGCGCACGCTGTAGCACGGCCTGCTTTAAAGCCTGCTCTGTCAGTGCAGCTATCATTTCTGTGCATGTTTGCACTGTTAAACTGAACGTGGCTGCAGTAGCAGCTTTTTCCTTTTCACAGGTAAGGATACTTAATCTGAACCCGTCTTCTCCACGCAAGTGAGAGCGTTTTGGTGCAGAGGAAATCTGAGAGTTACATGTGACTCTATGCAGGGGCCACTCACTGGGTGGATGCTGAATGGTCTGGCTCTATCCGGTCTTTAAGTGATGACATATGAGCCCTGCTTCTGGGCCCAAACTACTCTGTGTTTATTAAGGCTGTTGTGTTTTTAACATGTTTTGTATTTTGTTCTATTTAATCTGAACAAGCCCCTAAAAACAGTCAGTGATCACTGTCGGCCTCTCTCGGTTTTAATTACCACTGTTCATTTTAAACCCTTATGATGTAACTACAGCCCAGCCCATGCAGCAGTATATTAATGACTAACCTCGTATTGTGGATGGATTATCTCAGTTGTTCTCCTGACTGAAGTTTGGTCCGTTTACAGCATCCTGCCATGTGATTGCATTTGTCCCTAACCATCAGGAACCCTCACGTTAACTTTTATCAAGTGGAAAAAAGTTAGCGTTCATCCTCCAGCTTCACTGTGTTTATGTTATGCTAACATAGCTGTGTAGCTAGCGATCACGTAGCACATCATTATATACCAGCTAGCCCAACTTCAGTAACCCTACAAACGTCACTGCTGTTTAGTTTTCTGTCTTCATTTATGTTGGAAGTGATAGCAGAGCTGTACGTTTGAATTCTTCAGAAATCTCTCAGTCAGAACATGCTATATCATGTTTAGGTGGAAGCTAGCGAGCTAACTTCCTGCTAACTTCTAACTCTGTTAAATTTTAATAAATCCTGTTTTTATGGATGTTAAACTTAATTGTTACACCTGGTAAAGCAGCAACGCTGATCATTTTATTACAGATGAAAGAATTTAGACAGTTTTTAACTCTCAGTGATGCTGCAGTGTTCGTTTGACTAATGACGTCAGACTTAAAGACCGGATTCGTGCGGTTTACCTCTGAGACTACAGCCTATGAAAAGCTGCTTTGTTACCAAAGATTAGAAAAGAAACATAATAATGATTTCTTTCTTTTTATTCTGATGTTCAGTGTAGTTTACTTTTGAAGCTCAGTAATTATTACACAGCTGTTCTTACCTTTCTTTACTCTTTCATTCTGCCCACAGTCTGCCCAGCTTAAGACCTCTCATGGATGTCAATTACCTGCCTCTGACAGACATGCGCATTGCAAGAACCTTTTACTTCACCAATGGGGGGCAGGCACTGTATCTCAGCTCCCCCACAGAGATCCAGAGAATTACATACAGCCAGGAGATGTGTGATAACCTGCAGGTCAGCACTAGGGCTGGCAAAATTGGCCATTTGGCAATCATCCCCTCCTTCTGTTGCTGATGGCCAGTGAATTATCTGCCATCTTCTCTGATTACATCCTTCGTGCAACTTCTGAAATTCTTTTTTTTATTGCAGGAAATGCTGGGAGAGCTGTTTACACCAATAGAAACACCAGAAGCCCAGAACCGAGGATTTTTAAAAGGCTTCTTTGGAGGAAATGCCCACACCTTTGACAGAGAAGAGCTCTGTGCGTTGTCTGTCTACATTATTTTCTTAATATAAAGCATTCAAGAATGCATGACACCATATTATACTGCTAATAATAAGACATGAATGTCTTTAGCCTGCACATGGCAGATTACACGAGATGTACTTCCTGATTTTGTGGCTTTGGTTGTGAGACCAGCCCTCGCTCTAACCAATAAGAGGTCGTGCAGTGAGACGGGGCGATGTGAGAACACCTTAAAAGTTTTCTTAAGTTGAAAATACTCAGACTAGTTTAACTTTTATCAGATGAGGCAATTGCAGTCAGAGCGAGCACACAATGCTGGTGAGACAGTTGGCAAAATTAGGAGGCGTGTCTGAAGAACCTCAGGGTGCGTTTGATTTCCACACCCCTGTCATTCTGTCTCGTTCCAACAGTCGGCGAGGCTGCGGCTGGGAAGGCTTCTCGGAGTCTTGCGCAGCACATCCCTGGACAGGGAGGAGTGGAGGGCATGAAGGTCGCCGCTAGTGGAGCGGTGGGCGAGCTGGCGAGGGCGCGCATTGCTCTGGATGAGAGAGGCCAGAGGCTGGGGGAGCTGGAGGAGCGCACCGCCCTAATGATGACTAGTGCAGAAGTCTTCTCCAAGCACGCTCATGAGGTGAAAATGAAACATAACATGATGTGAAAATATAAAGAGCATCTAAATGTACAACTTTTGATTTTGAGACATTAACAAAAACTGAACTGAAGCCAACAAAAGTGGTTATTAAATGATTCTCTTGTTGGCAAATCAATAATTTACTTCCCGCTGCAATAAAAAGAAATCCTCTCAAGCTTTCAGTCCTTCTCATTAAGAAGATGTCATTTGCTATCTTTTCCAGCTGATGCTGAAGTGCAAGGACAAGAAGTGGTACCAGTTCTAATAGCAGGACGGAGGCCTCGGTCTGCCCTCATGCTGCTGGGAACGATATGCCGCGACGGGACTTTCACTTCAAAAATGAAAGCATTCAAAGAGAGGCACAGTGACTTTGTCTTTATGGCTTCTGGCTTGGCTTCATGCACACACTGTCACATCGCTGAGTGATGAGGACGGGCTAGTTCCCCGTCTAGACCTGCAGCGAGAAGGACGGTGAGGAGATGGCGGCATTTGAAGGTCTGAAGATGGAACTGGAAGTGTCTGAGTGTGTGTGTGTGTGTGTGTGTGTGTGTGTGTGTGTGTGTGTGTGTGTGTGTGTGTGTGTGTGTGTGTGTGTGTGTGTGTGGTTTTTCTGGACCTTACTGTGTAGATAGTCAAAAACTAAGAAACCAACAAGAAATGCATGAAACAGCAATGAATGACTAAAAATATACAACTGCCATATTAAAAAGCAGCATGCTACTTTAACATGAGAGTCAAACATAAAAAGACGTTTTATTTATGATGTAAGCCAACAACACAAATTATGAAAAACTTTCTATTTTTTGAGATATTAACAAAAAATGATATATAAAAAGGGAAATGTATACCTGCATTGCTACTAAGCCAAAAGTTGTGTTACTTTCCCTTTTTTTAATGTTTCTTTTTCTTTTTACTCCTTAGTCTCAGCTCATATTACTTCACACACTATATATAACAAACGCACACAGTTAACTTTGTCTACACACACTTAAAAACCGCTAAAACGTTGTTCGTACTCTGGGCTGCACAGTGCAAATGAAATATAAATCAGTTGTATTAACACTCAGCTCTCAGCAATCTAGTTCCACTTTTCAGCTGCTGCAACTTACAAACCCGTGAAATGAACATGAGGGAAGACGTGGGTGTGGGAGCGTATTGTGGTCAGTGTGTTTATATCTATACTACAAACTTACATTCACGTGCCATAAAAACCACGGAGGAGCTGATCCACGGGTTTCCTGTGGCTCACAGCAGAGGAGAACGGTGACCGTGGCGGGCGTTTCTCAAATGAAAATATGAAGGTGTGTTTTAGTTGTCCCCGATCTTTGAGTCTATCGCTGCCTTCGTCAGACGTTAGGTCACGTGTGCAGGTGTGAGTGAGGCAGAAAGAGAACCACAACCTGGACCCTCCCTCAGCCAGAGCATCCAACGTGAACGACACCCTCGCATCTCTCTCCACCTCGCTCTGCAGTTTGTGCATTCTGGTGTGCAACCCGAGCAGTCGTCTTTTCATAATGACAGGCAGTACTCGTGGTGATTGTCAGCGTCTTTGTGATGGGAACATGAAGAGGAGTTGTTTGTCAGTAAGCGGTTCGGGAGAAGTAACAGTTTTTTCCAGTGATGTTCAGCCGTCGAGTACGTGAAAAAAAAAATGAAGGCGTTCGTTTGGTTTTGGTTTCTTTTCCTTTCGATATCGTTCTTGATGACTATGACTATGATATCCTTGTGTCGCAGTCCTATATTTGATGGTTACGGCCTCTTTAACGAAGGCTTTTGTATTTTAAAAACAACAAATGTGTCATGATACATGGTCGTCGTGTATCACATCGTGATTGTGTTACGTGTCAGTGGGTAGCCACACGACAAGGACTAACAACATCGAGTGAGGAGGATATTTTGTACTTGTGTATTTGTCTGTATTTTGAACTGAAAACTCAAACACGGGATAACCGGCATCCGTCTCTCACACACATCAGACCTTTATGCTGATCGCGTCGGCGTCACTCCCGCGTGAAACGTGCACGGCAGCACATACATCCATAACCTGAAATAATGAGAGGAACATGTGAATCTGCATTGCTAATCATCTTTGCCTGCTTCCTGTCAGGCGGCTGAGACATTCCTGAGGCTCGAGCGGCCTTCACACACGTTTATTTTTACCGACTTCACCTGAAATCCTACAGCCGAGCTACCTGGATTTCAGAGATTACACGACTTGGTTCAACGGGGTGTCTAAAACACATCAAACTAATAATGCCGTTCTCTCTTATCTCTGTACCGTCAATGAGATTTGTGTAAGTGCAGAAAAAACAACACAAAACCAAAATACACAAAAAAATTACAAAAAAACTCAGATTCTGCTGACAGGGTGTTTTGTTAGAAGGTTTTTGGTTTCTATGTTTTCAGTTTTTATATTAACTGTACAGTTCAATCTTGGGTGAAAGGTGAAACAAAAAAATAAAAAATAAAATATATTCTTGGGATATTTTCTGGTATCTGTTGTACCTGTTACTGCTGGTACTGTATCTGGTATTCTGGCTCTGTTTAAATCACAGGAACTATGTAGTTCTTCACACTGTAGTATGTTAAAGAGGCATTCACTTGGTTTTCTCAATGATGGCAGCAAAGTTTGTCTTATTTAAATGGATTCTACCACTTTTTGTTCTTCTTGATATTATACTAGTGTAATAGAAATTACTTGACAAAAAATGATCTGAAAATATGTTGATGCAACAGCAAATTGAAATAAACATTGATTGATGTACACGGCTGAGAGCTCTCGTCACTAAACCAGCTGCGAGTGCAAAAGCACTTTAGTTTGACCTTTGTTCAGGTAAGTAACCACGTTTTGACCCGCAGGTAAAGCCGGGATCAGGTTTATGCAGTTATTGTCATTTACCTTTTATCAATAGTAATAAAGCTTCCAGACTAAGAACTGTCCTTCCTCTGGTAAATTCAAAGCTACTTGCCAGGTGAGTCTAATGACATAAACAGGACTGGGGTTCATTTAAAGCTCAGAAATAGTTCATGAAAGCCACAGATGTAACTGTGATATTCTGTGATGTTAAAAGCAAAAAGACTGATTTTGCCAGTGCATCATATTTATGTAGAAACTTTAATTTTTTTGACAGTTTTGTTAGATTTAGTAGGTCCATAAGTTTTCTGACTGGAACACAGTTTGTGTACTTTTATACACCACTGCAGTGCATTTATAAATCAATACGCGACTAACGTGCAGACTCCCTGATTTTATTCAAGGTTTAACAAAAGTACTGCATTTACTGTTCATTTCTATACGCTGTCCCCCACTTTCAGAGGCTCAAAAATAATTGGCCTATTGACTGACAAACAGTTTAACCAGTTACGCTTTTATCCAAACCCAACGAGTTGTCAGTGGAAGTCGAGGAGGACCTCATTAGGCTGAAAAAGAATCAACGTATCACACAAACGGACCAAATCAACCGAAGAAGACAGCTGAGGTGGATGATCGCAAGTTCTTTCTTTAGTTAAAAAAACAACTCTGTAACATTTTAACCCTCCAGAGGAGGGAGGAGTGTTATTGTCAAAGAGACACCTTCATGAATCTAAATAAAGACGGTTTACATATCAGTTCAATTTTATTTATACAGCAACTGTTGCCTCAAGGTGCTTTATACTGAAGGTAAAGAACTACAATGATATACAGTCATATGACCCCCTGTGATCATGTGCGACAGTGGGAAGGAACCAGGGGGCCATCTGCTGCAACTGGTTTGGGGTGAGGGGATGAAGACGGGACAAAAGACAGGCTGTGGAGTTAATAATAAATGCAGAGTGGTACATAAACACTTGTTTGCAGTAATGGGAAGAGAAACTGGAGAAGGAGGAAACAGCTCACGAGCCAAAGTTCGGCTATGGCTGCAGTGGAAGAAGGATGTTCGTCTTTATTGTGACTGCTGATCGAAGCAGCAGGATGAGCTGTGAAGAGCTCAGGGCTTCCTCTCTGCTCACATTCAGATAATCCTGCAGAGCTGATCAGACAGAGCTTCACAGTGCAGACGGATAATGAGCCAAAGCAAACTGCAAAAACCGCACAAGACTTTCTCAAGGAAAGCAAAGAAAGTCTCCAATGTCTGAGTCAGTGACCTGATCTCAGCCCAACAGAGCAGCTTTAGTTATTAAATACACAACTTAAGGCAGAAACTCAGAAACAAGAGAGACACCGCACTAAAGCCTGGCAGAGCATCTCAGGTAAGCAAACAGCACGTGGTGATGTCACCAGGCAGTAAAATATTATTGCAAAGACTTTTATCCAGATACTAACATATAAAGTTTGTATTCAAAATTATGTTAGTCTGACCAATTACTTCTGAGCCTCTGAGACAGGGGGAAGATTTATGGGTTTTATTTATTTGAATTAAAGCTGTGAGTTACAAAAATGGTTTAATTTTCCACATATGGCCCTAACTGTACTTTCAAACAGAATATTTAATATTTAGACTGGAAAAAAAAGTTCTTAAACTTTAACTTCTTTGAAATCTTTCAGGACTTCAGATTTGTACAAATTTAATTTAAAAACATTTCTATTTTGTACAAATAAATATATTAAAATTATATCTAGTAAAACAAATACGACTGCGCCGTATAAAATCACATTAATTATAGTTTGTTATAACTTTCAGGTGACATTTATAACATGTTTATTATCATTTATATTATTACCAGTAGTGGGAGGAGTCATTTTATTGTTATTTAAACATGAGGTAAAGTTTTCATTTCCAACCACTTACCTTCAGGCCAGCTTGTACCGAAGACTTTAACTTCCGTGTTTCCGTCCAATCACATTTACACCTGCAGCTCCATCGGTCTCTTGGCCAATCGGGTCTCACAACGCGCTCTGTTGTCCCGCCCCCTTTCATTCAGTTAATTGTTTACTCGACTGTAAAAGATTTTTTTTGAGTTAGCTGCCGGTGTGCTAGCAGCGTTAACGTTCCTGAAACAGCGACACCGCGCTCGTTCTAACCGGATGTGAAATGCGGTGTCTGCGGTGAGTCGTGTGAGTCTAGATGGAGCGAAGCGAAGTTCACACGCTGCACACTGACTTCAGTCCGGTCGCTCAGTTTTCACAGAGTTGAACGAACAATGGCAGTTTGGGCCGGCAGAGGCCGAGAGCTCGCACGACTGTAACCCGTGTGAGCCTGCGCATTGGCCGGTATGTCTGCACTGCGGCCGTGGTGGCTGCTCTTCTGTCTGGCTGTGCTCGGGCATGACCTGCGGGGGTCTCAGGCGGGCTCGGCCCCCAGCGCTGCGAACACTTTAGTATGGGGACCTGGGCTGGAGGCTAGCGTCGTCCTTCCAGCTCGATTCTTCTACATACAGGCGGCGGACAGCTCGGGGGAAAAGTGAGTAATGCCAGGCCTGTGGTATGCGACTCCAGCTGCAGAGCCTGGAGTTTACTGTTAGGTGTGATTTAACAGTCAGAAGTATCAAAGGTCTGAATGTTGCTGTGTGCAAAATCACGTCTTTCTCTGAGTGCAGTCTCCTCCGTATCTCCTCTGTATCACTATCAGATCTACAGTGCCATGTAAAACCTCTCTGTTCTTTATATTAGAAGAGAAAGGGGACACAAATGTGCCGGTAAATATTGAAATGCAGCAAAGAAAGAGTTTATATGATTCTAAAAAGCGTCAGAGTGAATATTTAGTTTGACCGCCTTATTGTTCAGCACAGTCTGAGCTCTCTGGCAGCTCTGTGAGGATCTTCAGGAACAGTTCTCCAGGCTTCCTGAAGGACAGTCAAAGCTCTTCCTCGGATGTTTCTGCCTTTGGTTGTGTTCTCTGTCAGGATGATCCCACACTGCTTCAGTAATGCTGAAGTCCGAGTGTCATGCTAAAGAGATGTTTCCAGATGTTCCTGCGTGGTGGATCAGACTCTGTAATTCATCAGTTTATCAAAGATCTCCAACAGCACTGACTGACCTGAAACCATGACAGAGCCTCCACTGTGCTTCACAGATGGCTGCAGACTCTCACTGTTGGACGACCTCCTGACCTCCTCGTACACACTGACCATGACGTGGATCCATCTCTCCATCACACCTGTTCCTCTGACCTTCAGTCCAGTTCTGGTGTCATTTTCAGCCTCAGCCTTTCCTCCTGTTTCCCTTCAGCTGTCCTTAACTGAGAGCATTTCTGATGAGGCTTCAGTGAACAGTGACCGTCGCTCGAGTTTGGTGGATTTTTATGCTTGAATCAGAGCTCCTTTGATGGGGTGTCCAAAGAAAAACACTGAGACACCTTCAGAAAACTGGAGAACTATTGCTCAAGAGAACAAAGACATTTATATTTTATCTTATCTATTTGTACTTATAAGCCAAAAAAACCTGCATGACTACAAAAGGACACTATATAAAATTTTAAGTGTGGTGTTAAATCTGAAGTTTAGACCTGATCTGTAGTGTGAGAGCAGATATGAAAGACAAACCACAGGCAGGACGACGTTAGACGGCCTCCGATGACCTTTTTCATCACACAGTTGCAGGAGCTTATCAAAGGTGCCTCCTCTCTGTGGTTATCATGCCTGCTACAGTCATTACTGCACCGTGACCTGGTGCAGACACACTAACTGTGCAAAAAGTGCACCAAACCATAAAAAACTGCAAAACACTGTTTTCAGTGCACAAGTTGTTACTCTGAGTGACAATCCAAGTTACCCAGACACATCCATTAGGAGACCACCATGGCACAGATGTTTTCTCTGACACGCAAACTTTAAACCTTCTTGCGTGTAGAGAGTATAAACTGTGAGTGAGCGCTGAAATGAACCATACAGATGATGAACTGGCAAAGGTTAAGTCCAGTGCTTTGTAAACATTGGCTCGTATTTGTTGTTATAAGATGAGATGCTGTCCGACTCTCCTGAGCAGCAGTAGATATCATTGTATTCTCCCTCCTCCCACAGTTTGACTGCATCACCTGGTGAGAAAACCTTTGAAGTAAAGATTGTGTCTCCTGTGGAGCAGTTCACCAGGATTTGGATCCAGGTCCTGGATCGTCGGGATGGCTCGTTCCTGGTCCGCTACCGAATGTACGCCACCTACTCGGAGCTTCACATCCACGTTTTGCTGAAGAACGAGCACGTTGCCAAGTCACCGTTTGTTCTCAAAGGTAGGACGCGGTCCGTGAAGCTGCAATGTTCACTCTGATAAATGACGTCATGAACTTGATTCCTGCTCACGCTCCAATCCTGAGTCTTCACCTGCTGTTTTTGCTGGATCCAGAAACTTAATGAGTCAGTGTTGTCGTCTGCAGGCCCGGTCTATCACGAGGGATGCAACTGTCCCCAGGAGAGCGGCTCTGCGTGGGAGGCCCACATGCACTGCCCTCAGTCCTTCGCACAGATAGAGAGGGACCTGTCCTTTTACCCGAGTGTCGACCCAGATCGTAACGCACAGGAGATCCCACAGCGCTTCGGACAGCGGCAGAGCCTCTGCCACTACACCGTCAAAGACAACAAGGTGATTCCACCTGGGGAAACAAACACAGATGTATCATAGGTGTTTTATGCAGGTATGTTTTACCTGAGAGGAAGCTGAGAGAGTCAGCTTTAGCTGATGTCTGTGGGCCTCTCCAGTCAGGCCTTCTTAAACCATGACACCATGTAAGCCTCTGGACACACATCAGATCCAAAGGTGAGTGTAGAAGGGAAGAATAGGAAGGGTAATGTTCCTTCATCCTGGACCCTGGAGCTGTGTGACTCACCTGTAAGAGCAGAGCCAGGTGTGCATGAGTGCTGCTGTGATAGTGATGAGTCTAACACACTGCTCGCATTACATGAGAATATTCAGGAACGTATCTACTTCCATGACTAGTTCCCTCTAAAAGTATGACTGTGGTAAAGTGAAATTGATGCGTTTAGTAGTAAAAACTACCACAGTAGTACTTTACTACTGCATTTCATACTGTGTGTGTGTAAGTGCAGCCGAGTCCCTTTATTCAGAGGTAAATGTGACGAGCTGTCTCTGTCACACTTCAGGGTTTCTGTTGCTTTGATGAGAGTTTGCTTTGTTGCATCACAAACTGCTTTGTCTTTGTGTTTTTGTCAAATTTGAATGTGAGCTGTGGATCTGATAAATGTGCTCTGTGTTCATTTCATATCTGAACACTTTAAACGAATGAGAAGGATAAAAGTCATTTCCACATTTCCAAGCATGCTGAGTTGTTAGCTCTTTATTTATTTTAATGTCTGCATCATTTTACAGTTCTGTCTGTTTTCTTTATAGTTTAACGAAATACTAAAGTCACTGTATCATTGCAGTAATGACTCATGCATAGCTGTCACTGACTCCTGTAATCCTGAGCAGTGGTGTAATCTATTAGCTGTGAAGGTAATCTTGGATTGTTGAGCAGCTGTTTTCTGTAATGTGTTTCTATTGTCTTTAGATCTACGTGAGAACATTTGGGGAACATGTCGGGTTCAGAATCTTTATGGATGCCATCCTGCTGTCTCTCACCAGAAAGGTAATCTGTGTTTACTTTTACTCAGCCGTCGCTCAGACGACCAGAAGCACACTTTGATTTTTAATGTCTGTATATGTTGATACATCAGGGATGAAACACAACTGGTGCAGTGCATGCTGGTTAGGCTTTTAGGACGTCATCATCAATGCAGATATACAATCAGACAGTGGCAACAGTAATGATTATCATAAAACATTTTCAGGTGCGGCTCCCTGATGTGGAGTTTTTTGTTAATCTCGGCGACTGGCCGTTGGAGAAGAGGAAGCCTCCTGAGAAGCTTCATCCCATCTTCTCCTGGTGTGGCTCCAATAACACCAGAGATATCGTCATGCCGACCTATGACCTGACCGAGTCCGTCCTGGAGACCATGGGGAGGTAAAGCTGTGTGTGTGGAATGCAGTACAATTGTGGTTTCAGCTGAAGTATTACTACGTTACCACGGAAACTGGCAGTAAATTCAATTCAGTTTTATTTACACAGCACAAAATCACAACAACAGTCGCCTCAAGGTGCTTTATAATTTAAGGCAGACCCTACAATAATACATACAGACAAAAACGCAACAATCGTATGATTCCCTATCTGCAAGCACTTTGGCAACAGTGGGAAGGAAAAACTCCCTTTTAACAGGAAGAAACCTCCAACAGAACCAGGCTCAGGGAGGGGCGGGGCCATCTGCTGCGAGTGAGAGGAGGGAGACAGGATAAAGACATGCTGTGGAAGAGAGACAGAGATTAATAACAGGTATGATTCAATGCAGAGAGGTCTATTAACACATAGTGAGTGAAGAAGAAACACCCAGTGCATCATGGGAATCCCCCGGCAGCCTACACCTACTGCAGCATAACTAAGGGAGGATTCAGGGTCACCTGATTCCAGCTAAATCATCACGTGCTCCTCTTCAAGTACGCTTGCTCTGCCATCACTGAGGCCGTCAGTAAGCAGACTGAAGTGTGAACCTGATGCCGTGCATTTCCTCCTCTCACCTTCCTGCTGTTTGAGTTGATATTTACTGCATGTGTGATAATGAGAGCTGTTTAATGTTGGACCGTCACCTGCTCACCTGTGAGGTTAGTGATGTCACAAACTGCAGAGGATGTAACATTCAGCACATCCTCTGCCCGCTGTACAGGGTGAGCCTGGACATGATGTCGGTTCAGGCCAACACGGGGCCGCCGTGGCCCGAGAAGAACGCCACAGCCTTCTGGAGGGGGCGGGACAGCCGACAGGAGCGCCTGGAGCTGGTCAAGCTTTCGAGGGCTCACCCGCACATCATAGACGCCGCCTTTACTAATTTCTTCTTCTTCAAACACGATGAGAGCCTCTACGGGCCGCTCGTCAAACATGTTTCATTTTTTGACTTTTTCAAGGTGAGATGAATTATATTTCGTAAAAATGCTTTTATTACGTCAGATATTCTTATGCTAATGTGTGTTTTTTCATTGTTTTCATGCATCACCAGTACAAGTACCAAATAAACATTGATGGCACTGTGGCAGCTTATCGGCTGCCGTACCTGCTGGCGGGGGACAGCGTGGTCCTGAAGCAGGATTCTGGGTACTACGAACATTTCTACAAGCAGCTTCGAGCGTGGGAGCACTACATCCCTGTCAGGGCAGACCTGGGAGACCTGCTGGAGAAGATCCAGTGGGCGCGTGACCACGACGAAGAGGTGACGAGAACACGTGACTGGATCCTCGCTGGTTTCACTAATGACGAGTGAAGGTGGTGTAATTTTGTTTTCTTCTTTCAGGCAAAGAAAATTGCTCTCGCAGGTCAGCAGTTTGCCCGCAGTCATCTCATGGGAGACACCATCTTCTGTTATTACTACATACTGATCAAGGTAATGTGATTACAGTTTCAGAGTTACTGCACGACTGAAAAAATATACAAAGTATACAATGTTACTACTCACGCAGTCTTACTGTGCTCGCGCTGCGTCGCACTGACACAATGCTGATTATTCTTCATTTGGACCGATGTAAATGTGTCGCACTTCCCTCACGTGTCATATTTATGCGTGCGAACTAGGAGTACGCCAAACTCCAGGTCACCGAGGCGAAGATCCGGAAGGACATGGAAGTCGTGGAGCAGCCCGCTGATGACCTGTTCCCATGTTCCTGCCACAGGACAAACGTGAGAAACACCCAAATGCTTTGTTTGCTCTGCAGCTTGTGTCTGTGCTGTGATCAGCTGTATGAAAGATGACAGGATGTCTGCGTAACAAGCAGAGGTTTTCACATGTCGTGGTAGGCAAACAGATCCTAATGACCTTATTTTACTTTTTGCACATCAAGAAGAGGAAACAACGTTAAAGCTGGGATAGTTTTATTATTCTACAGTCTGTGGCGCCATCTGGTGTACGTGAGGCGTCACTGCAACTACCAAGAAGACACGTTAGAGTGAACGTTTGGACCAACGTGCTGTTCTAACAGGAGTTTAACACGAGTGTTTTCATGTTTGTTTTCCAGGTGAAGGATGAACTGTGACTGAGCTCCTCCCACTTCATAACTGACAGCCTTTTTTTTAAAGTGCCAATTAATTGTATGACTATGGTTTGAATATCTGATTCTTATTTTTCAATAAATACTTTTAATGTGTTCAGAGCGTGTTTTTTCTCTCTGATGTCAGATTATTTACTCAGTGAGGTTTAGTGCAGCTGACCGCTGTGCCTGCTGGAAAATCAGCTGTGGCCACGCCTTCAGTTTACCTGACGGATAAAACAGAACTGAAAACATTTAAAATAAAAATCGTATCCTTGTGAAAAAGTAAACAAACGGAAGTGTCATAAAGTTAATGCTGCTGTTTATAACTGACCATTACCCTGTTGCATGGTTTAGATTTGAACCACAAAGCATTGAGTCACTGTTGGTGAGGAGTCATTGCCCTGCACAAAGTGATACTTTTGATGAGATATTCATCCTGATATATAAAATCAAACATTATGGTCAGACATGGATAAAACTGGAAGTATGAAACATGATAGAGAGTACAGAGTGATGTTTCAATTGATCAGATGTCAGTAATATACAGCAATGTCCCAGTGTGCAGGATGACTGGGAAGGAAGGGAAGTGTTATAACCATTATGAAGTATGACATGCTGCGTTTCCAGTACGTCCACTGGATAAAGATATATTAAAAAGTGAACAATCTGAAACAAATAATTTTAATGAAACTTAACATAAACATTTCAAACCATTTAAAAAAAAAAAAAAAAAAAGTACTTTAAATACAGGTTTGGTAACGCTGTAGTGACCACTCCTCCCCGCTAGGTGTCACTAATAGGCATTGAAGTCCTCGGTGTTCCAGAGAAGAAGCTGCTTGTGATGGAGACGTTTGAGGAGGTAAATATGAAAAATAAAAAGCAAACATGGCAGAAACCAGAGGCAGGTTAGAATGAAACGGAACTCGAACCAGGAACGGAGCCCGGAGCACCGACGCTAACGGCACAGAGAGGACGGGTGCGCGAGAGGCTAGCGCGCGCCATGACCTGTGGGCTCGGTGTGCTTCACAATCACATAAACACCTGCGCAGGTTAGAGAGCCTGTAGGCAGTGAGAGCAGCAGGAACAGTAGGAAGTGTCTGTGAAGGTTCTCAGTCATCCAGGTCATCGTAGTCACAGGAGTTTGCAAAGAAAAGCGTCTGGACTTAAAGAAGTCCAGACGCTTTTCTTTGCAAACTCCTGTGACAACAGTAGGAAGTGTAAGCCTCGGGGAATTCAAAGGTTTCGAGTCTGATTTTGAATAAGAGCGTGGCTGTAACTGATCTCAGATCAGCAGGCAGCTGGTTCCAAAGATCAGGACCACAGTAAGTGAAAACACCTCCAGCCCCGAGCTCTGACTCTGGGAGCAGCTGATGACCTGACAGGTGTGACTGGGTCAGAGACACGGAGCAGGTCACAGAGGTGCCGGGACCAAACCACAGAGAGCTGTATGAACTAACAGAAGGATCATAAAGGTCACAGGGAGCCAGTGTGAAAGTAATGTGGTCACGTGTGTGTGTACCTGTGAGTCTGAATGAGCTGATGATCTGGAGAGTGTTACAGTAATCTGACCTGCTGGATATGATGGACCAGTGTGTCAGAGTCAGCTTGAGATAAGACTTCTGATTTTTCAAGTATCACCATGTAATCATCTTCACTGCTCTGTAAAGGGGAAGAGTGAGAATGGTTGGCTGTGAGGTTCTGAATCGGTGCTCGCTGGCTTTCAGGAGGCGGTGAAGGTGCCGTTTGGGGCCAAATCTTTAGATGCTGCCCTGTGCGTCCCTGCCGCCGTGACAGACGCTCACACCGCCGTGATCCTCACGCACGGAGCCGGGGGAGACATGAACTTCAGTCAGCTGGTTTCTCTGGCTCACCAGCTGGCATCACACGGTTTCCTGTGCCTGCGCTTTACATGCAAAGGTTTGAACCTGGCTTACAGGCTGAAGGCGTACACTGCTGTGTGGGTACGTAAAGTCAAAGAAAACTGCACTCACTGCTTTACGTGCAATATTACAAGTTTTTTGTAGTGCACCAGTATGATGTAACGTTGTGTGCTGTTTAACGTGTTTCCACCTGTAGGACTACCTGAAACTACTGCAGAGGTTCACAGTAAAACGCGTATTTTTTGGAGGTAAGAAGCCTTAAGATGTCTTGATGCATTCTCAATCATCCAGGAAAGTAAATCTCCAAAAGTTGAATCTGTTCATCTGGACGTAGCGTTTTGTGGGAGAAACGTTTCGTCACTCATCCAAGTGACTTCTTCAGTCTCAGCTGACTGCAGGTTTCTCCAATCTTATAAACAGTACATTTGCATAATGACTGAAACCAGCCCACTGAAGGAACAATGGGCTGGGAGGTCAGTTCCTTAATCATAATTATGCAAATTCTCAAATTCTTACGTGAAAAGGGAAAGACCATCTCTGAATCGAGGAGGGGCCTAAGGGTACATCTGTCACCATCTTACAATGCTGTGATTGCAGCCATTCCCCAACTCTCTGTGAATGGGACTCATGGCCATTGATCAGTGGGTTTTGGTCAGTGGTTGTTGATCAATGGTCATGAGAATTTGCATAATTAAGATTAAGGAACTGACCTCCCAGCCCATTGTTCCTTCAGTGGGCTGGTTTCAGTCATTATGCAAATGTACTGTTTATAAGATTGGAAACCTGCAGTCAGCTGAGACTGAAGAAGTCACCTGGATGAGTGACGAAACGTTTCTCCCACAAAACGCTACGTCCAGATGAACAGATTCAACTTTTGGAGAAGCCTTAAGATGTTCAAAACAAAAGAGGAAGAGCTCAGAGCAGAAACACTGTCGGGTCATTTTGTAGTCGGATGCAATTTTTTGTTTCTCTCACAGCTGTCAGTGATGCAGGGAGGCTGGGCCTCACTCCAAAAGTCTCACGTACTTCAGTTTGCAAAGTATTCTTGTACTTTAACAGTTTACTTTGGTGGGAAGTATGTTAATGTGGTAAAACAGACCCGACGGTAATGTCCTGGGCTTAAAGACCGCACCACCTCTGTCCATGAGTGTCTGCCTTTAACTGATGACATCACCAGATACCACATCTTTACCTCTGAACCTCCATCTGTGTTTAAAGTGAAGACGAGGACATGCAGCACTGTAGAAATAACTGAGTGGGAGTCCTTGAACACTGTGACGTTTCCACAGGCAGGTCGATGGGGTGTCGTGCGGCTGCAGCTTTAGCTAGGCGACTGAGCGAGGAATCCGAGGCCGCGGTGGAGGGTGTGATCTGCTTGTCTTTCCCCCTGCACCCCCCAGGGCAGACGCATGCACACCGCCAACGGAGCGAAGATCTCAGGGCGCTGCCGGCGCACACGCGTGTGCTGTTTGTGTCGGGCACTGAGGACGACATGTGTGACAGGGTGAGGAATGAGAAGGATTCATACCTAATGCATGTTTCCTTATTAAACTATTAGAAGACTGTCCTGTGTGCTCATTATTGCTGTTCTGTTAGTTTGCATGTAGTTCTGATGTATCTGTGTAACGTGACTTTGCTCTTCTAGCCTGCGGTTTGAACGTGCTGCAGTGCTCACTCTGCTCTGTGTCCTCGCTCAGGTTCACTTTGACACGACGGTGAAAGAAATGAAAGCTCAGGTTGAGATTTTGTGGCTACGAGGAGGCAGCCATGGACTGAAGGTGAAAGGCTGTTCTGAGGTGTCCGTGATGGAGGAAGTGAACCTAAAAGTCATCTCTTGGATCCGGAATCAGGCGGCACAGGCCCCTTAATGTCCTCTCGTTAAATCTGTTGCTTTTGTGCCAATAAACGATGTCAGTATTTCACAGTGGGCGTCTGTGTGAACACACGGGGAGCTTTTATTTCTGCACAGTATGTGACAGATATTTGAAACCCGAATCTTAATGTGCAACATGCTGATGAATGTTGATAAATCAGTCTGTGCAGACATTACTCTTCCTCACCCTTCCTCTCCGTATTCATCTGAAGTCATAACTCATTACAGTTTAAAGGTGTTTTTCTGCTGCACAGACTACTTTTAGCAGCACTGAAAACTGATTATGCAACAAACAGTTCAGGAGTTATACACCAGAAGAAGTTTGTTTGGGATTGAGGAACCTTAATGCATTACATAAGAACGTCCTGGGTCATGAGGAGCCCCTCAGAGGCCGCCTGTAGGACAAAGGAGAACACAGACGTGATGATGATGCTGTCGGTTTGTGAGAGGAGCTGAGAAAAACTGTCTTTCACATGGAGGTTTTCACATCAACCCCTCGCTGAAGTTCCTCTATGAGTGGAAAGTGGAAGACGACCCTCAGTTTGAAGTTGAGTGTTTGCTTCCTGCCTGTACTGTCACAATAAAGTGCTGTTCTCCTTACAGCACATTGTGGCACAGCAGTGGTTTGTGCTGTGTTTCAATATAAAGGTCACTTTTTCAGGGGCTTCAGTTTTGACCCTCACCGTGTTTGTTTTAATGAAATAAATATTCTGTTTTTGTGTACAAACAGGAATAACGTATATGTTTACAAATGCTGTGTTAATAATCCATTGCTCTATTAAAAAAAACACTTTGGAAAATGCAGAAAAAACGTTTATTGTCATTATCCTCGTTATGTTTTCTTAATTTTAATATTTATAGGCCTTTATTATTTCTACGCTTTTGTTCTGATCAGTTCGTGATAATTACTTGGAGTAATCATTTGTGTTTTTAGTACTTTAGCAGAGCAGACTGGGCGACTGCGGTGCCTTTTTTTCCATTTTAACAGTTTTTATTCATTATCAGGAAAAGCATAAAAAAGCAGACAAACAAGAGAGAAAAACCCCAAAGGAAATACATTAAAGTCATTATATACCTGTGCAAATACACATATGGGGGAAAAGGAAAAGAAAAAAAAGAAAAAGTAAATAAATATGCGGTGCCTTTAACACAGACGATGACGTTTACGCGTGCTCGTACGCCATTGGCTCTGGGACTTCCGGGTCGCATTTTGTTTTTGATGCAGACTCGAGCATGGCCGTGGAGCTCTGGAACAGAGTCAACGTCCCTTTTCCCAGCGCCGTGTCCGCTGTCCGTGTGCCCTTCACCGCACAGACAGGTACGAGCCGCAGCGCGGTCACTGACGTGCTGTGTGCGAAATAACACGCCGCGTGCGACCCACGTGGGAGAGCCAGGACTCGGCGCCGCGTGGCTGTGAGGTGACGATGATGATGACGGTGTTTGTGTTTGTGCAGCTGCAGACGTTGAAACGCTGCTGACGGAGAGCGAAAATGTGCTGAAGCTGGTCCGCAGTGAGATCCTTCAGACGGAGGTCAGGCTGCTGTACGAGCTGCTGTACGTCCTGAACAACAGCTACCAGGGCAACAAGACGTTCAAGGCACTGAAGCAGGTGAGTGCTGTCTCCAGGGCAACCGTGGGTGTGTTCATCCCGAGCTGAGGGCAACTCGGAGCGCGCCCACCTGAGCTCCGAGTCACGTACAGGTGTACACGACAACATGTTCCTCCTCCTGCTGTGCCTGAACCAGCTGTCTGCAGCTACCTGTTCCTCATCCATGCAGTCAGAGCCGGTGTTCTGACAAACCATCCTACTTTGGCAAAACGTCCTACCATAAGTAGTTTATGCACATTTCTGCTGTCACAGAGTAATTCCAGCACAAATTTAAGTAGGTATGACGGTTTGCCACTTAACGTTGCCCATCAGAGTGTGCTTGTAGCTCATATGCATACAGCCAGGATGGTTTGCCACTTCATTTTACCCGTTAAAGTATGCTTGTAGGTAACATTCACAAAGGTAGCATGGTTCGGTACTTAATTTTACCCGTCAGAGTATGTGTGTAGCTGTTATTAACAAAGGTAGAATGATTTGCCACTGAATTTTAGCTATTAAAGTATGCTTCTAGCTGAGATGAACAAAAGTAGGACGATTTGCCACTAAATTTTAGCAGTTTAAGTATGCTTGTAGGTGACATTCACAAAGGTAGGATGGTTTGGCAGTTAATGTTACCCGTCAGAGTATTTTTCTAGCTAATATTCACAAAGGTAGGACGGTTCGCCACTTAATTTCGTGTTGAAACAACAGGTAGGATGGTTTGGCAGGTAGAATGGATTCCCAGAACACCGGAGCCTGTCGTTCACAGTAGGGATGGATGATGCCACGTTTGTATGTCCGATACTGATATCATAGATTTGGATATCTGCCGATACCGATATGACTCCGGTATGGTCTACTTTTAGTCAATAAAACCGTTTTTTAAAATGTCATATTAAAATAAAAAAAGCAAAAAACCGACAAAGTTCTTCTATTATACTTGTAAGCAGCCAAAATACTGCTCAGCTCAGCTGATCTTTTTATTTAAAGCTTTGAAACAAACGTCATCACCAGTATTCAAAAACATTACAAATTACAACTTTAGATCTAAGTATTTAAAGTAATATTCAAAACGCAGTTTTATGCAAAGTTCTGAAAAACACATGAAGCCCAATATCATCACAAAATAATGTTGTGATGATATTGGGCTTGATTGATAGATTATGCCTTTAATGAAACGTTGGTTTGGCAGCACGTAGGGAGGCTCACAGTGCTCCTTTAAGTGCCAAAAACTGACATTTTCCACAACAGAAATTCAATTCAGTTCAGCTTTATTTATACAGCGCCAGTCGCCTCAGGGCGCTTTATATTGTAAGGTAGATCCTACAATAATACATACAGAGAAAACCCCAACATTCATATGACCCCCTATGAGCAAGCACTTTGGCAACAGTGGGAAGGAAAAACTCCCTTTTAACAGGAAGAAACCTCCAGCTCAGGGAGGGGCGGGGCCATCTGCTGTGATTGGTTGGGGAGAGAGAAGGAAGACAGGATAAAGAGACAGAGATTAATAACACGTGTGATGGTCGCTCATCGAGAACGACAAATTCAGCAGTTTTCTCTGTTATCAGCTTTGCTTTGTTGCTTTCTGGACGGAGTTTCTCGCGACTCTGAATGTTTTCCAAAAGCGTTTGTTGATACTTTTCTGCTTCGCGTTGGAGGCCTGGATAAACTCTGTGTACTCCTTTCTTTGGTATTTCTGTGAGTGTTTAATCATGTTTGTGGTGTTAAAGTTCCCAACACTGCTACCACATCTTCCTTTTTTCTTCTTTCAGTCTGAAGTAACTCCACGCCGCCCACAGGTCTCGCACACGACGACCGCTCTATCACGTGACACATACTGCTCCGACATGCTAAGGTCACGGCCTCGGTTATGCCGTGTCGCAAGCTTCATGAGGCACTTTTGTAATATTTAAAGGATCGGGCTACATTTTTATTTCTCCTGATATCTGATCAAGTAATTTAGGTCAGGATCAGACCGATGCTGTATGTGGGATCGATGCATCCTCAGTTCACAGAGGTTAGAAACACCCTGATCCAGGTTCAGCCTCAGACTGTTGTTACATGTAACATCACAGACATGGAAATCATGATTAACAGGATGAAAGGCTGTGTGTTTGTGACTCTGGGGACAATGAAACAGCTGTAATCAGACTGGGTCTGTGGGACGTTCGGTTGCTGTGTCGTCCACACTGATGGACACCTGTCTGTCACAGCAGGAGATGATGTAAATGTCTGAGTGCAGGTCAGAGGGAGTTTCTCTTGTGCAGAGGTCTGATTGTATTCTGACCACACTTCATGCTGAAATATGTATGGAAATCCAGCCGCTGTGGCGATCCCCTGGGAAGTACGGGAGCAGCTGAAAGTACCCGACTACAGTAACGTCTGTGGAAGTGGCTGACAGCCTGACAGCTCCCTAAATGTCTCCAGAGTCACAGCATCAGAAAGACCTCCACCATAATTTATCAGTGGGCCTCCACAGACTGCTGTTTGTCCTTCACTGATCGATGTCCTCAGACAAGTTTTAATACAAAGATAACCTGAGTGAAAATAAACTGCAGTTTTTAATGCTGATTGTATTTATTAAGGGGAACGAGGTACCCGCTGCCTAAAACTCATACATGGCTGTGCCCAGGCAGCAGGACCGCAGTCCACACTTTGTGATGTGTTGATGGTGAGTGTTTCACGTCTCTGTGGAGGAACTTCGTCCCACTCTGCTTCACTGAATAGTTGTAATTCAGACACTTTGGAAGCTTTTCCAGTATGAGCGCCTGTTTAAGGTCACCTCAGTCTGATTAAGTCCACACTTTGACTCGGACGCTCCAGAACCTTCATTTTGTCTTTAGAGCCAATCAGAGGTGGACCTGCTGCTGTGTTTCTGGTCATTGTGCTGCTGCGTGACTGCCGGGCCCACATTCTCCTTCAGGACTTTTTGGTAGAGACCAGCTCAGACCATCACACTCCCACCGCCGTGTCCGACTGCTGCTGTGATGTTCTCTTTATGTTTAATGCAGGTGCAATGGGACTCAAACCTCACAACGTTCAGCTTTTGTCTCGTCAGGCCGCAGGATGTTCTCCCAGAAGTCTCGGAGATCATCCAGATGTTTTCACTAGCCCGGTGTTCTGGCCTTAGTCACCTAGCAGACTAACCTACATGTTCCTTCCTTCAAAGGTGGAGCAGTGTGTGAACAGGCTGAAGAACATGAAGCTCGATGCTGCTCTTCAGGAACTGTCAGATCTGTGTCCGAACAGGATCCAGAGGTAGGTCTGTGGCTCGCTGTGATGTGTGTGTGACGTGCAGAGCAGGTCTTCATCGTGAACCTTCACTGCTGTGACCAGGTCGCATTCATGAACCAGTCCTTGGGAAGCGGCTCCCTCCAAGCTTTTATTTACTGAGTGCACAATGAAAATGTGTGTAGCCCGACTTTATTCCCACAGTAGACCAGGGGTGGGCAACTACATGAATGAAGTCCTCTCAGCATGCAGACGGACGTCTTTATAGAAGATAAGACGGAGATTCAAACGGTGAAATTCTGTGTGGATGTCAGTTTCTGCCACAGTCTGCAGTGGTGTGTGTGTGTGTTTTAGGCAGCTGAGCATCAAGGACGGTCAGTGTTTTGTTCCCAGTCAGCCCACGCTGGAGTGGATCTGTCTCAAAGTGCTGGGGGCCGCTCGGCTGATGAGCTGCACGCTGAGTCGCTGCAGCAGAGCTTTCACGTATCCTTCTGTGAGGCCGTTCTGTTCTCAGACTCGGCATCGATCTCCGTGTGAACGACGTGCGGATGTCTTCATCTGAACCAAGTCTGACTTTCGTGCCCTCTGCGTGTCGCCTCACAGGTTTCCCCTTAACAGCTGCTTGTTTCAGACTCTCAAAGCAGCAGATGAAGTGGGAGGAGTTTGTCATCCTGAACATGGTGATAACCAGCATGATCAGCCGCCTGTGGTCAGCACGTTTTCTGCAGCATACGTGCATTTAGAGAGAGAGAGCACTATGTCTGCAGAAAGTGTGAACACGTTGTATTTTGTGCGTTCTCAGGGTGATTTTCCGTGGCGTGCTGCTCGCCCTGTCCGGCCTCTACCGGCAGCTCCTGGAGCTTCTCAGAGACGTAGCCCGGGTCCAGCCCATGCCCTTCCTCACAGACTTCTCCCTGCCAGCTGATCTGGCTCAGTTCCTCGGTCCCTCTGATGTTTTGTTATTGACCAAGCATGCGGCGCACAGCAGAGCGCGGCAGGAAAAGAAGCAGCCGGCGAAGAAACTTCCAGCTGAAGCCAAGAAGACCTGCATGCAGAAAAGAAAGCTCAAAGAAGACCTCGGCGTTGCAGTTAAAAGAGGTATTCTGCATTCATGTGCTGTTTTTCCCAAAGAAAACATGACCTCAGTGAATCGTGAACATCCCCACTCACGTCCCTGATATTTCTCCAGGCGTCGGCCTCGGAGCAGACAGGAAGTCTTTTTTCAAGCTCTGCAGGACTTTCACAGAGGTACGTGAGCAAGCACGTGACTCGTTTCTACTTTTACTGTTTCTAATGTTCACGTATTTACTTCCTCTTCTTGCTACTCGAGGGCAAGTCGACGCCCAAACAAACGTGCAGAGCTGACAGGAGACACGAGTTCCAGAAACAGGTGAGAGAAGCTGCTTCTTTCTCACACATGGAGATCCGTGTGGACGAGATGATTCGCTGGTGCAAATCCCAGAGGATGGGAAAGGAAAAACGCCTTTTAACCTTCCTGCATTTAAAGTGCCGGCAGATGAAATACCTGGAGGCAGCGGGCTACAAGTAAGAGCGACACTTTCTCAGGAAGTCTTCCTTTAGCGTTCTGCAGAGGTGCTCATGTTCTCTCTTCTCGTCCTTCAGCGTCCAGAGGAAGCTGCAAACCTTCAAAAAGGAAGCTTGCTGGGCTTCATCTCCAGAAGGATCAGCGCCAAAGACCTTACGTTCGCTCGCCTCGAGGAGGAGAAGTGTCCACGGGAGAATTCGTTTTCATTCTCTCAGAAGGCGGTTTATGATGAGAGGCGGCGTAAAAAGGAAAGAGCAGGCGGGACGACAGACACGAGCTCGACTTGGCGGGGACGACCAGAGAAGCAGGACCGCACGAGAGGCGACGCGTCGGAGCACAGACTCTGACACTCACGATGACATCGATGACATTTTTGCCTCTGCAGGTCTGTGAAGCCTGAAAGCACCGATTTAACGTCACAGACAGACGAACAGTCTGAGCAGTCGGCGTTTTTAATCACTGTGCTCGCCATGTTTAATGTTTTTCTCAATAAGCTATAAAGCATGGGAACAACTGAAACCCCCCAGACTAAAAGATTCTGTTTTTAATTTGGGTATGCATGGAACACACACTCACCAGCCACTTCATTAGGTACGCCTGTTCCAGCTGCTTGCATACACACGTGTGTAACCGCTGGTTAGCATCAAGATATGCAATAAAGCATCTGTGGATGCACAACACGTCAACGGTTAAAGATCACAGCGAGTGTCGCTGCTGTGGTCCACCCGGGCTGGTTTCCTGAACATGCCTGAAGGATGTTAGCTGCAGTCTCAGAGCAGAGCCACGATGAATTAACCCAACCCAGTATTAGACACCTGATACAGTGAGTGTATGAAATCAAATGTAATAGAAAATAAATTAACTGATGGAGCTGAAATATGACTGTGTGAGTAGAATACTTATTTAATGAGCATGCAGACTGAAGCCTGTGCTTTTGGTTTGAAGCACACTTCAGCTCCTGTCAGTCTTTACTGAAGCATGCATGCAGTGACAGCATGTTTATGTGCTTCTTCTGTCTGAAGTTTTTTCTTCTGCAAAGGAAATGAAAATCCGTTTGTGCAGCTGTGCCAGTTTTTAAATCAGATAACGTTGGAAGTCACGCACTACAGATCTGAACGAGGCTAAGCATTTTACCAGTGTACTTGGCTCCCCCGGTGGACTCGAGGATCAGCGCACCGACAAATTCCAGGCTCGATTCATCTTTGGGAATACGGAATAATTCTTTCATCCTACGGCCCGCGGCCGAAGCAGCGAGAGACGGCTCAGGTGTCAGCAGGAATGAGTCTGTGCTGAAGGCGTCTCAGAGCCTGCAGTGGCTTCTGTTAGCAGACAGACGGGCACCGGTCCTGTTCTGACACCATGCAGGGATCTACTGTAGCAGCTGGCACACAACACTGTGCACCGAATTAGGAGCTAAAAGGTTTGTTTTGTTACAGCCACTATGTTTCATCATCACCTGCCAAAGAAGATGGAGTTGTCCCATCTGCACCAACGCTGCAGCTTTTATCTCCGTCAGAGCTTCACTGGGCTGAGCTACAGTCTCACATCAAACTGCCAGATCTATTTGAGCACAATACTTAACTTTCTGGGTTTGTCAAGGTCCACTCTTTTATTTTTCACACCCTGGAGGTGAGGAAGAGGTGCAGGAGTAAAATCTTAAAGGTCTGCATCATGCATGAGCACAGAAACTGAGCTGAGGCACAAGGTTAGTCTTGATTCAACTTGTCTCATTTATCATTTAAATAAAAAGTAATACTTCTGTAACATTAGGGAATTTTTTCCTGTTCACCAAAAACACCACACAGGCCTGCTGTTCAAATGGACTTCTTAAATGTAATATCAATAACCTTGGACTAATGCTGTGTATATCACAATAAAGACAAATGTTAATAAAAAATAAAAAAAAACAACCTACGTCAGTTAGGTCTGTGAGTATTTTGTAGCATTTCTTTGCACTTTTGCCTTTTTACTGAGCAGTCCCCGATCACGAGCGCTCCTCTACAGCTGACGGTCTTCAGTTCTCCCTGCAGACGTGTCTTTGTGCCGGCGAGTAACGTTCACTTTGGTCTTCTGGAGGTCTGTCTACATCAGGAGTGACACATGTTTGAGGTCTTTGTCACATTGGAAGAAAAAGCCACGACTCAGACACAGTTTTGCTGCCGAGTGTTTTCTCCATGATTCTTTCTCCTTGACGAGATTCCCAGTTCCAGATGTGCAGTACTCCCACTGCCGAGTTTCACTGTGGGGACAGTTTTCTTTGGACTCCTTCCTTTTTTGTCGAGACATAAGCACCGTCTCTAGTTTCATCTCATCTGACCAGAGCTTGTGCTTTAAGTCTACTTAATCTTTTTCCAGACTTCTTTCTGTTTCTCGGGTCTAAACTGGTTTCTTTGGTTTTTGGTGTGACGGCTCAAACCCTCGCTGAGGCTAAACTGGGAGATGAGCCTCAGTTTAGACTTGATTTTACAGTTTTGAGCGATTCTGTGATTGAGTGCAAAGATCAAAAGTCTGGAGTGAAGTTTTTCACCTACATGTTAGCTGGTTACAGCTACACTCAGTATGCATGTGAAGGCTTAACATCAAAATAAACAGCAGAGGCAGCACAAACCTGGAGTCTGGGTCTGTAAACACATGAATATCCCATTAAGATCAAACAGACTGTGCATGTGTAGCTTTCATGGTTTACAAAGTGTTGCTGTGATAAGATGAATTTATATTTCCAGGTCTTCATTCACCTTAACTTAGACACAGCCCTTCCATTGTCCAGTATTGGCGGACTGTTACCTGAAATAGATCCACTTTTACCATTTTCAGCATCATTATCGGGCGCGGGCAGCGAGGCGTCTGCAGCGTGTGCACCTCGGGTCAGTGTAGCGAGACCTCGCTGTCTGTCTTCTGTCAGCTGGGACGTGTTTAATAGCATAATTGTAAAGAGCTGCTTCTACACGGCTGAGTCGGCGCTGCAGATAAATATATATTTTTGTAGGTGGTTCTCCAGGGCGGGTATAAAGGTCTGTATTCCCAGTTTACTGTTCTTCAATTTATTTTCCTCACACCTTAATAGCAGAAGAGGAATTGTGCCCATAAATGTTTAAAGGCTCTACTTTTTTATAGCACGGAGCTGTGGGATTGTCAACATTTATACTCTGAGGTGTGTTAAATTAATCACATCATTACCTCCACAGGAGGAACAAAGCTGATGTGGAGTATTGGTGCCATGCACTCCTCAGCGAGGCCTGCAGTGGAACAACGAAGGCAGAAAATCACCCAGACTGGGGAAAAAAGCTCAGAGAAACCATGCAAACTCTAGATTTTAAGGATGTGAGCTCTGAATATAAACAATAATATAATTTGTGTGTATCTCATCTTTGCTTTTATTTTAGAAAACTGTCTCGTGTATCAGTTTTCTAGGATGAATAGAGAATAAAGAGAAGGATTAAAAAGTGTGAGAGCAGACGTTGGTTTACAAACCTCAGTGAGAACCGGCCCAGAGAGCTCACTGACATTTTATTGCCACCTCCATAAATGCGGTCTGCAAAAGTCCCCGTCGTGCAGTTTCCATCCACTCATTCATTTTCTATACACACTTTTCCAAGAGGCACAGTGCCCATTACACTGCAATAAAAGGTGCACTGCCTCTGCTTTGGCTCGTTCGACTAGACGAGCTTAAGGTCGGCTGCAACATCCGCTTTAACAGGACTGAGTCTCAACATCACACCTGGATTTTATCTTCACAGCATCAGCCATGCATCTTTAAAAAAATCATCATCTCTGTTCTAACAATATGTAGGAAGACATGGCGGTGCTTCTCCTGTGTCTCAGAATAAAATATTTCTTCTACGAGAGGAGAGGAGAACTCACATTTTGAGTTTCTGTAAAAGGCAAAAACAGTCCATGTCTGGGACGCTCTCTTTATTCTTACTTTACTTTGGTTAATATTTAGCCAGAGGTCAGGGTTCACTGATAGCAGGTGGTTTTATTGTTACAGAACTGCTGATCTGGCATGTCTGAGCTACAACACTTGTTCTTAATATTATGTCTCAGTGGGTGTTTCTGTGAATCACAGACTGGAGGACCAACAGTGTGTATAAGAAGGGAATGAGCCGACTGGACTCTGTGAGGAACCTCAGGTCCTTCAGTTTGTGCTGCAGAACCTCTGTCCGTCTGTAGCAGCATCAGCAAACTAGTCCACCAAGCTGGAACCTCATTGGTCAGAATCTGGAGGTGTTTGAGTCAGTGAGGGGCAGCAGTTCACTAAACAAACCGTTCTCCATCATGGACAATCACAACTGCTCCGCTCCTCCCTGAAAATTATCCAATCACGCTGCGAGAAAGAGCGGTTCAGGAAGTCCTTCCCACCGTCCTCGGAAACACCTCCTCTTTGTAACAGGTGAACACACCTGTCAGGACACAAGACTCCACAGAAGTCTGTTTCTCATATTTAAAGTGTTAAAGCTATAGAGCTATTTATTTGAGTTTTGCTCTAATATTCACAAGAATTTGCTTTTCCACAATCCGTCTTATTTTTATTTTATTTTTTTCATGTTAAAAATGATTTTCACATTGGTTTATTTAAAATTTTGCACTACCTCACATCCGTCAGTATGAAGTACTTGTTGTTTTCATTGTAGATCATACTATTGATAATCTTATTCTTTAAGCTGCTGCTGTCACTGTACACAACCACCATAGGGTTCGTCTGCTAGCTGTGGGGGTTTCCCTGTAGGGGGTTTACCTTACAATATAAAGCTCCTTAAGGCTCGTGCTGTTGTGATTTGGTGGTGTATAAATGAAACTGAAGTGAATTCAGAGTATTGTTTATTTTCCCTGCGGTGTCACGTCACAGAAACCTGGAAGTCTTTAAAAGTTCCCACAACATGTTTTGTGTATTAAGTCCGAGGATTCATAGACAGTAACTGTGCTAGTTTTACACCACTCTGTTACACTGAACTGTTTTTGTTATTTTTTTTAATTATTAATTAATAATTCATAATTATTAGTAGTAATCCTGTCCGGTTAGAAATCCAAGTAAACGTTGGCAGTCAGGCGGAGCGCTGATTACGTCACATCCTGCCGTTTGTAGCATGTACTTCCGGAAGGTGGGGCTTTTGTTGCGGGAGCGGTATGTATATGTAGACCAATGCCTCTGTGTTTGCTGTTAACGCGCTCAGCAAGATAGCGGCAGCCTCGGGCAGACAAGCGGATCGTGCTTCGGTAAGGCTCCGGGCAGACCCGGTCAAGCGGAACACTGTGAGTCTGTGACCGGGGCTTTGGGGAGGTTGACGGTACCGCACCTGCTGTAAGGACGGGCGAGCACCCCGCGGGTCCAAAGGCTGTCCTCTCAGCACCCACGGCTGTGAGGACACCGGGACACACACTGGTGACTGATTAGCTGTCTCTGTGGAAGCTAACGCCAGGCACGAGCTGTTTGTTTGGCCGGTCTTAGGTTGGCTTCCAGTGACGGTGTAGCCTCCGTAACACGGACATTAGCACCAGCCTGTCCTCTCCACGGCTGTGCTGTGGCACTACAGCGGCTTTACCGCTCCTGTTTGCTCTGTTGTTGTGTAAAGTTACCGTTTAGAGACGGACTGGGTAAAGTTAGCGGTTCTACTTTGTTTGGCGGTAGTTGCTGAAAAGTTTTTACCTCTGGGGAGATGAGCGGACACACCCAGTGAGCCAGGTCCGGCTCATGTTCCTGTAATTCAGCTGATGTCAGCGAAAAGGACAGTTTGGTGTACTAACACTGACATCATGCTGGTGCTGTCACACCTGTCCTCTGTCTGTATGTGACGGAGAAAATCATACATGGAGGTCTCTCCTGTTGTATGCAGGGACACCTCTGTTAGCCCCCTGACTTTGGAGGTCCTGTAATGGTCACTTTATCGACTATAACCCTCCGGTGAAGTGCAGAAATGTAAGGATGAAGGCAGCTAGGTGAGTGATCCGTGTTTACATGTATACAGTACTGTTAAGCTGCTGGGTGGAGGGACGATGCTGGCAAAGCAGCAGCACTTTTCCTTCTCTTTGACAGAGCCAGCTGTGGGTCTGTGTGAGGGGAAAGTGACCGTGTGTGGTTCATCACACAGACTCGTGTCATTCTGGGGTGACTAACACCTCATTTAAAGCAGCAGTCGCATCCAATAAGCTCACAGTCTCATGATCTTCTGAAACCCTCGTAAACAGCTCCCGAGCACCGCGCTGATCCAAGCACAATAACAGCACTTCCAGGAAAAGCAGGTCATCAGTTTTGTGGGAATTCCCGTGGTTTCTAAAAGCTGATGGGCCATTTTTATTTGTTTGGGGGAAAATTGTGTTTAAAGGGCCCATATCCATTTTTATAGTGTTTATGAAGTAAGTTACCCCCCCAGCCCCACAGGCCTCTTCCAAGGTTTCTGGTTATGATGAAAGAACTGACCTCCCAGCCCATTGTTCCTTCAGTGGGCTGGTTTCAGTCATTATGCAAATGTACTGTTTATAAGATTGAAACCTGCAGTCAGCTGAGACTGAAGAAGTCACCTGGATGATGACGAAATGTTTCTCCCACAAAACGCTACGTCCAGATGAACACAATCAACTTTTTGAGACTCTTCCAAGGTTCCCTTTTTTCTACGTGGACAGTGGGTACTCATGTTGAGCTAACATCCACCCACGGGCGCTGCTTCTCACTTCTTCTTGGGTCAGAGCTGAGTGGAGTTTGATAGCATGCTGCTAAAACATCACTATGACTTTAACCGAAACTTTATTAAAAGTTTTTTTATCTCCTTTTTTGGAAATCCAGTAATTTTATGTTCCAGAAAATGCTACAAATATCAGAAGAGCTATGTGATAGCACGTAAAGCAGAAATAACCAAACTGACACTTTCCTGTAACCTGGAGATCTGAAATCCCAGTGAATTACTTTAGCCGGTGACATTCCCGCAGGAACAGGAAATCCTGCTGTTGCTTTGAGTGGATAACCTAGAGGAATGGTTAGCTTTGGTCAACGTGTAGCTCTGAGGAGTAACCATGAAACAACCCATTTATAACCAGCAGGGACGTACAGGCTGTGTGGAACTGTGTACTGCATTTTAATGTAGACAAACTCACAAGTAAAGTAAGTAAATGTTTCTGTAAAATCTGGGCTGTAATGTGGTCCACAGCTAAGACACAGAGCTGCTTACTGAGCTGCTGCTCTGCACTGCTGAACTCACATTTTCTACCCACTGTTTCTAAGTACAGCTGATCAGAGATCAGATGACAGAAAGCGATCGCTGAGCAGAGGTTGTAGTCTGCTGAATGAGCCGTCCTATTGGTTGTTTCTGCCTGTCACTCACAGACGTCTCGCTGATTTGAGAGCTGCTGACACTGAAACGGTCCGTTTGCAGAGGTACTTCAGGTCGATGTCATATCGATATGAACCGAGCGTGAATGTTATGAGTGTGGATCGTTATCTTTGGTTACTCTTGACGAACCTGCTCTGTCAGACTGCTGCTGCCCACTGACTTACAGACGTCTTTGCTGAGAGTCATGCAGGTTATTTATGTAACTTAAGTTCACTGAATTATCTTGAAAGCCCATTGCGGTCTTTTTCTGCTGTGCATTAGCATTAGTGCCATCCTCTCAGGTCTGTCATTAAATAGAAGTGAGGCTGTGTGCTGATGTAGGTAAGTGTGTAGCAGTGATAAACTGTGCCTTACTCAGCAGGGGCGACGGGGCTTTGTATATTTCTGTTTTACTTAATTAGAAGTTTGGTTTTTTTTAACATCCTGACAGCAATTTGGCCTGGACGAGCACTCGGTGTACTTCTGTAGAAGATGCCACTGTCATACACCGACATGTACTGATGTCCAGATATTTACACACAGTAGTTGTAACTGATATGTGTAACACATCAAATATGAAAAGCATTACATCCTGTTTCCTTAAAGGAAGAGGAACTGCTTATGCAAATAAGTGTTTGCGGAACACAATGGTAGGCCAGGGTCAGTGTGTTTCAGTTTTAATTAACCCACATCTCATGGCCGGGGTCTTTTTCACTCATTCAGGCCTCTGTGGAGACCCTCAGGATGTTTTACGTCCTTCAGGTTGTAACTGTATCTGCTTTAATAACCGGTAGACTTTTTTGAAGGGTAAGCACAAACACGGACATCATTTGGTTAGCAAAGCAATAAACCATCATATTGGTTATTACTTTACAGCCGCGTCCTGGCCAACAGCCTTCTGTATCGACGCCTTGTTACAGAGTAAAATAGGGGAAAGTTTAACTGTCACGGTCGGGACTAGCAACATCTTTAAACTGAATATTTGTTGTTCATTTCTTTTTTAGAGCACGCGTCGCTCACTCTGCTCGGGTTTTGTTGCAGCTCGTGCAGGATGCTCCTGGATGTTAGCTGAGCGATGTTTCGAGGTGCGACGCTGGCAGCCATGATGTTGTCGTGTTAGTATGCAGCTGCAGGTGATGTGCGTTACAGTTTGCTCATTGTAGATGTCTGAGATTCCTCTCATCACTCAGCTCTATCCACCACTCACACCTGCAGTGTGAAAGCACTCTGCGCTCAGACAGGACCATCGTTTCACCAAAGTCCAGCCAGAGGCCTGTCCGAGCCCATAAACATACTGGAGTGTGCGTTTACGTGAAAGCTGGATGCAAAGCCTGGGAGATTAGATTTCACACAGTTGTTCAGTCGCCTCGCTGTCTCATTAAACCCACGTCTGTGTTTTAGCTGTAGCTGCAGGCCGCAGCACGATGTCTCGCTCCAGCGTGGAAGTATTACAAGGCAGATTAAGGTTGACCACCTCGCCTTTTCCGATGGTGCAGACAGTGTAAGAGCAGTGAAGTTTACGGTCACTGCCGGCTCCATGAAGACAGATGGAGTGGAAATGTGAGGTGGTGCTTTTATTTCTTCCAGGGGTGGCACTACAGGCCGCTGCGCTGGTGTAGGTGGTATGTACCGGGGCTCGTTGTGGTTATTTGTCAGGAAAATGAAAAGATATGTTTATATTGCAATGAGAGATAAGTAGTGGGCAGCTGGGAGTTGCTCAGCAGGAACAAATACATTTGTGATGAAATGTGTGCTGAGAAGTGGACTCATCCATCTCTCCGTGGTGAATCAGTCCAGTGGAATGCTCCGGGAATGGGAAAGACTCGAGTGTTTGGATAAGATCACCAGGGTCAGCTGCAGCATGGGGAGAAACGATATCTGTTTTGTGTTAAAGGCTAAAGCGTGTTTCCCATAAGTCATTCCTGTGCCACTGCAGGGATCAGTGAAGACTTCGCTATCTTTGCAACTTCCAGACGGGAGTATGCTTTTACGTTTGTTTGAAAAGGTCCCGCTCGGTGCGGCTGGAGGGGGAGGATTGTTACAGACGATCCGGGTCCCTGCTGCCCAGTTTGGTCAAAGGCTTCTCTGTACACTCTCCTGGCTGAGGGTCGTTAGTATGCACAGTGGGGAGCTCGCTTTTTGAAGATGTCTCTCGTGCTGCTGTGTGCCGTCTTTGAAAGTAGACCAAATCATTTCCTGATGCCCAGATGTTTGGTAAAGACTACAATGCTGCTGATTTGCAGTGATAAATAACCCCGTGGGTCTTTATTTTTTTGTGTAAGAGTGTAAGAGAGGTAAGAGTACCTGCTCGTACTCTTGCCTCGATCGTATTGTTTTATCACAGCGAGCTCTAATTGTGGTTATATTGGCAGCTGTCTGGTGCTCCTTCACTTCTGCTGGAAAAGAAGGAAGTGTTGAGAGGACACGAGGACATGGCAGAAGCATTAAAGTGAAAGAGAGCTGTTTAGCATGCGAGACGTATCGGTGGGCCACATAAGTGTTGTGATTGACTCAGTCGATCGGTATCGAGATGAGAAAACTAACTGATCTCCTTTGGAAATCCTTGGAATTTGGAGGTTTGTTATTTAGGGAATAAACGTCACTGTTTTCTTCATCAGACGGGGAGAGGAAATCCCCCCACCCCTGGGATCAGAGGAATGTGGAAAGACGGAGCATCCTCGGGCTCTTTACAAGTCTGGCTCAGATGTCTCGGCTTTACGCTGGCACATAAATTCAGTTTGGGGTGCTTCACACTTTCTGTTTGCTGTAATCTTTTGTTAGGATCTGCGAGAGTCTCTGCAAACCTCCGTACGTCTTTGCCAAAGTGTGAGGATGAGTGCAGAGGGAACATCGGGCCGTTCTCCAAAGGGAATCTTAATGAATTCTTGCGCTGGTGTCATCTATATTTCAGGAGCCTTAGCAACCAGAGTGGCCTTGTAGGCTCCCCCCATAACCCCACCGCCCTGAAGAAGGACCAGCACCGCACAGACTCAGCTCCTGGATGTGGGTCATGCTTAAATATGAATTTTTCATATCTTTTGCAACTGTCCCCTGATTTTGACCCTACATTCAAAGTCCCAGCGCAGCTGGTGGAAATGTGACACGACCCCACCCTCGCTGTGTGAACTTCCCTCGGAAACTTTCCACTAAGCACACGTGATACACATGTTTCACACTGCCTGAGTTTATTAGCTCTGACTGCTTTATTTATGATGGTGGAGTCTGTGTCTGCGCTCGCATACAGAGAAGTGGGTCACAGTAAATAATTTACATGGTGACCCCTCCTCCGTGTCAGTGCTGCCCTCCTGATGGGTGTGTAGGTATGTGTAGGTTTGTGTGGGTATCCTGGCCTGTTACTGATAACAAAGACAGGAAGAGCACAGATCAGATTTCACTTCCTGCTAGGATATAGGAAGACCACGATGCCTCATCGCCTGCATCAGCAGCTATCGTACGACACAGCAAGACGAGTTCTGCTCTGACGATGTAAAGAAACTGACGTTCTCACACACACAGGTTGTTGCTGTTTGATTTCCCTCCAGGAGTTTGTAGAAGGCTTCTGCATGTGTGAGAGGCAGGAGGTTCCTGTGTCTGTGAGCACTGAGCGCACACTCTGTGAGCTGAAATGAAGAGTTTGCTGTTTGGGTGGAGCAGATTTAGAATAACGCCATGAATCAGCTCTGTGCTGCTGTTAGTGTGACAGCTCAGAGGAAGCTCAGCATCGTCCCAATGAGGGAACTAGGGTCCCTATGATGTACTGTGCAGACCTCATCTCAGCTCGTATGGTTGTGCACTCAAGGTAATAAGATGACGGAGTGGCCAGGTGTTGAGCCTCAGTGGCTGATGAGTGTTCACCTGTCCGGCATGACCGTCAAGGGTGCAGCCTGGATAACAAACAGGGAGTGACGATGCTTTAAACACAGATGGGGGTTAACTAATGAGGACTGAAAGTCATCAGTGTTTATCAGGCGCTGGAATTGTGTTAGCAGACTGCTCTGCAGGAAGCGATGGGTCATAAGAGCTCAGGATACAGATACAGTCACAGATGCATCCTATGATATGGATGCAAAAACAACAGTAACAAAGTGCCCGAGCTTCTCTTTATGATGATCACCTCTCAGTTACAGCAGTGAGCTGATGTCGTCTGCAGTAACGTATTTCCTTCTAAACACGGGACTTTGACTGATTGTTGACTGCTGTGAATTTTTAGTTTAAGCTTTATGATTTTTGCAACCAAGTAAGAGAGAGCAGTAATTCTTTTTGCATGTAAAAGTGCAGCAGTTACATATAAACACAGAGCGTGTCCCTACCACAGGTGAGGTTGCAGAAAAAAGTCCACCCTCGTGTTGGAATAATGTCAGCACGAACTGTCACGTGGTTTTCATGTGTGACACTAACTGTGACAACAGGAAGTGAAGTGTTTTTATCACCAAGGCCCGTCCACCAGCTCCACTCGTGTCTGACTTTATGCCTGCTTGTATACAAGTTCCTGTGACACTTAGAGCTTTGTGTAAAGGTGATCTGTGGTAGATAAGAAACGCTTAATACCAGGAAAAGATTCCTCGGACACTGTTATCTCCTAACTGATCAGATCAACAATCTTTCACACATTGCTGGTTATGACTGAAGCTGTCGGCTGTGCTCAAAGATATAATGAAGAAGCACTTTTGATTCCTGCTGGTGTCGTGCTGAGCACTGCAGGTAAATATTGTTAGACTGCTGATTTGTTGTGAACCTTATTTGATGCACTCCACAGCACCACAACAAGTCCACAGCATAGGGCAGGTGAGGGCACGGCAGCTATCGTATCTGACACAGAGAGAAGATTGTGAAGTCGGGTAAAAGCAATTGACTGTGAGCTTTCACCTTGTGAGGGCAGAGCCATTACAGAGCAGATAGATGGGCAGGCACGTCTCCCTGCTCTTTAACCAGTTTAGCACACGATGGCCTGTTTTAATGCATTTGTAAATGCTGCTTTGCACTGAAGAATGATGGCTTCATTACTTCTGATCAGTTGCAATGACCTTTTGATGGCGAACTTTATAAAGTTCTAGGATTCACGAGTAGGCAATTTGGCGCTTTAATGGAGATGATGGGGGTTAAGATTTAAGATTTGTTGGAGCACAGCCTGGAGTCCTGGCACAGCGAGTCACAGAGTGAAAGCTGCTAAGAAACAACTGCCATCTGTCCTCGCTCTCGTCCACGCTACGCTTGTGTTTTCGGCATACGGAGGTTACTTACTGTACGCACTAATGTTTCCGCTCTTGTCCTCTACAGGTCGTGAGTGTGTGTGTACCTGTGCACATGTGTTTGAGTGTTTAAGAGAGGCACAAAGAAGAATCCAGTGATGGCTGCCAATAAGGGTAAAAACCAGAGCTCTCTGGTGCTGCACAAGCTGATAATGGTGGGCAGCGGCGGCGTGGGAAAGTCAGCCCTCACCCTGCAGTTCATGTACGATGAGGTGAGTTAACAGCCGGGGAAACTTCTAAGGCACCGTTGTAGCAAGGTCACGACAGCAGATGAGGGGGGGATTTAGCTGTAGGCGTGACCAGTTCACTCTTCATTTATTTTACTATCTGGATTTTATTTGCAACATTTATGATGTTTTCAGTGGTTTGCCATAAATGTGAAAATGTTCCCTTGCTTCCTGTAGCCTGAGACTAACAGCCACTCCTGCCTAACAGAGGCGCTGCTGTCACTGGTCCCTAACTGTGTCGGGGAGAGCTCCGGCTCCCAGCAGCATGTCTGCAGCCGTTTTTGTCCATGCGTCTGATTTCCACGTAAGCCCGCTGAATCACTGCTGATCAGGCGTCACTGCTCTGCCTCTTCATGTGTAGTTTGTGGAGGACTACGAGCCCACCAAAGCAGACAGCTACAGGAAGAAGGTGGTTCTGGACGGGGAGGAGGCTCAGATCGACATCCTGGACACCGCCGGGCAGGAGGACTATGCTGCTATCAGGGACAACTACTTTCGCAGCGGGGAGGGCTTCCTGTTGGTCTTCTCCATCACAGAGCCCGAGTCCTTCGCTGCCACTGCTGAGTTCAGGTACGGATGCGTGCGTTCAGTTTGGTACCATTAATGAAAGTCGGCGAGTGGTTAAAAATGACATCGCTGATCATCAGCCATCGTCGCTCGTTACATATCTGCTGTAGAGAGTATCCAGAGTCGGCATATCAACAACAATCTGCACCCACGAGTGTCTTTCAGTGTCAGGACCTGGATAATACATGAATATGCAGGTAAGAAGATCGTGTAGAGTCACACCCACGTCACAGTATTAGTGGAGAGGCGTGTCAGTGTGGACGTGTTGTGGCAGGAAGGTTCAGATAGGATTAAAGCACAGTCGTCAGCAACAAAACACTGAAGCTTAATGCAAATGTTAGTCAGCAGCACTTTGAATCAAACACACAGCCAAAGGCGTCAGCCTCTGAGGCTCGCTGAGAGGGGAGATGATGGGATACTCCAAACTGTTACAGTACAAATGAGATTAGTATTTTTCAGCAGTGTACATGACGGCAGCACGAGTGTGGAAACAGTGACTCACTGTAAACATTAAAGCACCGGCCCTGATCCTGCTAATTAACCTGTAAAAGTCTTTGTTTCTGTGACGCTGCCAGCTGATTATCATGTTAAATTAGATTTGGGAAAAAGTCCTGAGAAAGACAAAATAATCATGTGTGCTCACAGGGAGCAGATCTTGCGGGTGAAGGCAGAAGAGGACAAGATCCCGCTCCTGCTGGTGGGGAACAAGTCGGACCTGGAGGAGCGTCGGCAGGTGCCCGTGGACGAGGCCCGCGGGAAGGCCGAGGCGTGGGGCGTCCAGTACGTGGAGACGTCAGCCAAAACCAGAGCCAACGTTGACAAGGTATCATCACTCAGACACACCAGCACAGAGCTGTGCTCAAGTTTTAGGCACTGAAGGTGAAGAAATTAGAGTGCGCCTCCCAGTGGGGCCGTTTCCAGCATGACCCACTGGGATGAGGCCCGGACCCAGGAAGGAGGTGGGCGGGCAGAGGGAGGTCTGGCTTCTTTGTAAGGAGCTCGATTTAATGCCCACGACCCACAACTTCATACAGCAAACAAAGAAATTCTGAGAGTTGGTATAATCTCTGTGGACCTGCCACACTTCTTTTTTAAATTATTTTGGGGGATTTTTAGCCTTTTTGAGATCAAGCAGGGGAGGGCGTGCTGATGCACACGGGTGACCCGCTCAACCCGATGAGTTGTACCAACGCCTGCGTGCTGCTGGTCTTACTGGGAGCCGTCACATAGAGCACTGAGGAATCGGAACGTGCCTGAAGCTTTTGCACAGCTGACCTTTTGACTCTTTCACACACATGAGTCCTGTATGTGTTATAAATATGCGATTGATTTCTTTCCAGGTGTTCTTTGACCTGATGCGTGAAGTGCGAGGCAAGAAAATGTCTGAAAACAAAGACAAGAACGGGAAAGGGAAGAATAAGAAGAACAAGAAGAGCTTCAGGGAGAGATGCTGTTTACTTTGAGCTCCTCATGGACCTGAAAACACAAAGCTCCCCAGAACAGAGGAGAGCAGAGCTCAGCGTCTTTGATTTAAATGAATCTGATTATTTTTTATTGATAGCTTGTTATAGTTTCGTGTCTAGAACAATCTCTACCACTATGTTGCCAATCTGAATGAATGAAAGCTGACTGACTCTGCTGTGAGGATGGACGGTGACTGCAGTGCTTGATGGCTCACAGGAAGCCAGCGACCAAACTGCCATTGACACTAACTGTGCTGCTCGACACGTTCAGCGGTTAACTGCCTTTCCTTTGGTTCCTTTCTCTCTACAAAGCCGTGCTCTTAGTTTGTTCGCCTCCTCTAATCTGGGCCTGCAGTCACAGTGTAGACTCCATGTAAACTGCTGCTGTAATGAGGAATGATGGCCTCTCTGTGGAGCATGTTTCCATCGCCCACTTTGTGTTTGCAGTAGCTGCTGAAGCTGGAAGTTAAATGTCTGGTTTTTCCCACTGCCTTCAGGTTTCTTGAATATTTTTCTTCCATTTCATCCGAGGAATTGTGAGGTTTTTTCATCCCAGGAGGTTCATGCAGTGCAGTCGGGGCGGCCATCCTGATACGATTGCCATAAATCAATGTTAAAACACATTTTCAGTGAAAAGGCTGTAAATTACATCCTCGCTGACTCAGAATCCACTCATTTCTCTTCACGTACACGCGATGAGATATTTTAATGTTTCTGTATTTTAAGAATGTGGGAAATGAATGGAGAGAGAGCTCTGCCACGTCGGTGTGACCCTCCTGCTCAGAGCGCAGACGTCACGTTTCTACAGGAGCGAGGTTTGGATCGGTGCTGTGAGGCACACGTCGACAATCCAGGAGGCCACCCTGCTAACGCATTCAGTCTGTGTTAGTCTCCATAGTTCTGATCTTCTTCTTGTTCTTTTGAATAACATGCACTACATTGTCAGTACCTTAGAAGTGGGCTTCATGCTGTGTTGAGTCACGCTGGGAGTTTTAAGTCTGTGCCAACAAAATAACAAAAATTCAAACTATGTTTGTGGGTGTGTGGTATGTATGTTGTGTAAGAGTGTGTGTGTGCATTTATGGGAGAACCTTCTTACCTTACCGTGTGTCTGAGTGAAGCTCTGATGATGCTCCAGCCCAACTGTTGTGTATTCAGATGTTCATGGTGACCCTGCTCCTGCTGTGTGTTTGTTGGCAGCTGAGAGCTGCTGAATAAATGCTTTTCTTCCTTTTTTCATGTCTTTGTAAGGAGCTCGATTTAATGTCCGATTTCCTGCAGACAGATGTAAAAACGTTGGTGGTTGACTCTGTGTCAGAGCCTCAGCAGTGTTTCAGTGAAGGGGAACCGGTGTGCTGCACAGCGCCCTCTGGTGGAGGTAGCGGAGCCACTTACTTTATGGCCACTATACAGTTACAGCAGCATTATCCACTGAAATGTTGTTTCTGTCAGTCCGTAGTCCCTGTGGGGCATACGGTGGCCTAGTTTGGTCAAATAACCCAGCACTTACTCACTTTGCATCGATTGTTCCTCTGCCATCAGAAGAGTGCCAACGGCCTGTTTTTCTCCAATCTGACAGTGATATAGTAGCACCATTTATATTAACCTTACAGCCTTATCTTACACGGCAGGAATTGTGTAACGCCACCCTGGAGATGAACCGGTCGCGGGCTCTCGTAGCTGAGCCCCTGGGGGCGGCCGGGTCACTGAAACTCATTTCACAGTGTGGAAACACGGTTGACTACATCACCAGGCAAAGACTGACCATACATCACTTTGAAAATAGTTTTCATGTGAAGGGTGGGAGGAAGCTCCTTCCCTGGTGTGGTGTTACAGGAGGGGCTGGCTTTTAGTGCGCCTGCATGTCTGCTGTAGTTTCAGGTACACCCCACCCCCCTCCACACACACAGCTGGGATTATTCGTATGTTGCTGTTAAATTTGACTTCACCTTATTCTGCTTCATTTTGAAACGTCCCCGAGTATTCACGCTGGGATTATTTATTTCCTGTGATGTTTATATAATGTTCCGGGATTATGGATTTCCTCTTTTTCAGCGGAACGCCACACTTCACTGTCCACTCTGAAACATCGCTCACGTCCTCAGATCAATGGGCCATTTGTCGGCTGTGCAGCAGCTCCGGGCTCGGTGTCTGTACAGCGCCACAGATAAGACTGTCACTTCTCAGGTCGCTGGAGAAAATTGCATATTTACAAGTATTGATCATATAGGCCAGTGCAAATAAAGGGAAAGCTAAAGTGAGAAATAGTGTGGGGACTTTCAATCTGTGATGATAATGGGGCCACATTTCCTCCATACTTAACATAAACACACTAATCCTCCATAATTTCCATCTCCGGTGAAACCTACTAGGTTTAAAAGCCTGTGGCAGCATTTCCACCAGAGAAGCTAAACATGTCACAGCTCTGATAAGCACATTTACCTGCCTGACACTCACCTCTCTGGATTCCCACTCTTCGCCTGCGCCTCTAAGTAGGCAGATTAGGTGGTCTGTTAAACCCACAGGAAGGCACTTATTTAGAAATACATGAAAGGGCAAAGTGAGCCCGGCTAATGACCGATGCTGTGTCACCAGCACACTCTGGGGTCTTTTATCATTCTGCAGAGAGGGCCCCCGTCCTCTGAGTAACCCTCATTATATCTGAGCTAATGTTGGGGATGAGGATGTTCGAGTGATAAAGCACCATCACAGTCCTTCATTATACAGAAAGAGAAACAGACTCGGTGGAATTGTGCTCGCCCTGTAAGATAAATGCAGCGGACAGAGAATAACTCCTATTTTAGCGACCGTGCCACATCCTGCTGTCTGCGTGCAGTCTCTGCGGGAAACGCCTGTGCACCCTCTGACCACAGGATGGCAGTGTTGCTGTTCTGCAGGCCTGCTCTGAGCATCAGTGATGCCGCTATGCTCCCTACGACTAGGATTCATTCACTGGTGACTGTTGATTGACTGAATTAATGTTTATCAGTCCTTATTAAACATTTAGTTCATGGAAAATTAATGGCTGGTTTATAACTGTGTGCATTCCACATTAATTATAGTATCGCATAATTATTGATGGCAGATATCTTTTTATTTAATTTTTATGAATCAAGAGCAGCTTTCATTGGACAAGGTTGATGTTACCTCTCGTGGTCCACTAAGCATCTAATAATATGAAAGAACTTGTTTTCACTGGTGTATGTGTGATAAACCCGCCCACTGATCTGGGAGTGAGCGCAGACAAACACACCATATCTGCAACGCAAAATCAATCAATCACCAAATATAATTTGACCATAGAGCTGCATGCTGTCACTGTCACAGCAGCTCTGCTATGAACAGCTCACTTTGCCCTGCATTGTGTTGCTGACATGGAGCATCATCAACAGCTCCACGCTGTCGGAGGAATGATGGCGGTAAAACAAAAAGCACTTTAACCACCGTCTCATTCTTCCTTTGGGATCGATAAAGTCAAACCTTTGGCGAGTCCTCGGTGTCTGTTGGTCAGGGTTAGACGACACATGATCTCCACTGTTGGTCGAAGCTCTTTGAGTTGAATGTGTCACGGTTAGGACGCAGCAAAGATGTAGGCATGCCCAGACTGGCTAAACCCTGGACTGTGTATAAAAGAAGGATGTGGTCACCATGATATCATCCATTAGTTTATGACTGCACAGTTTGAAGCTTAAAGCATTTCTTTGCTTCTATGTTTTTGGGGGTTTTTTCGTTGTTTTTTTTAATATTAGGGTGGAGTGCTCAGTTATCGGCTAATGCTAACAAGCTAGCTCCATCCATATACTGTATGTATCACACAGACTCAGACACCATCTAATTACTAACATTACTAATGTGCACATGCTAGCACTCTGTCAGAAGACAAATACCCGGAGCTTCTGTTGGTGAAAGTAAGTGCAAAGCAAACAACATGGTCCAACACTGCTAACCAGTCCTTAATAAACAGGTGAAGCACAGCTAGCTTTAGCTGCCTGTATCAGTGTCCACTGACCCATGTGCAGCTGTTATGGAGGCTAATTTAGCTAAAGAGACCAAAACAGTTTGTTGAGCAGTTAGGGAAAGTTAGGCATTTTGAGCCTGAAACCCTGAAGTAGATGTGAGGATGGTTGGATGGATGAGCAAGCTAACATCAGAGACTATAGGCAACGACAAGCCATCCTCAAACAGCCACTCAGTAATAGTATTTCTTGGCAAGTAACCACTGAAGCACCAAAAATCACCATCAGAAGTGAGAGATTCTTTTGGATATTTCACATTATTTGTTATCATTTAAACTGCACTACATGGTTGCTTCAGGTTTGTCAGCCGGTCATCTTTGATGTGACTCCTGTTCTACCACATTCCAAAGGGGCTCTGCTGGAATTGGATCGGGTGACTGTGAAGTAGGGTTGCCAACTGTCCCTTGAAAAACGGAATCGTTCCGTATTTAGAAACAAAAGTATTGAGCTGAAAAGGGACGCACTTTGTCAAATGGTTAAAAAAATAATTTCTCACATAAAAAAAGAGCTAAGAAATTCCCCACACTGGGAAGGGTGAAGACAATCGGGTCGCCCAGCCCTGGCCATGAGGCGTCCCTTATTTATTTTTCAGGGAGTTGGCAACCCTACTGTGAAGGCCATTTGAGAACAGTGAACTCAGGTTCAAGAGACCAGGATGTGGCACGTAGTTGGAAGTAGCCCTCAGAAGATGGTGCACTGTGGTCGTAAAGGGACGGACACGGTCACAATGTTCACCCAGAGAACTGCTGCTCATGGGTCGATCAACTTCTGAAATACCCCGAGCAGCCCACCTGGTACCAACAACGATACCACGTTCATGTTTCTTCCTCATTCCGATGCTCAGTTTGAACTTCAGCAGGTCGTGTTGATCATGTCCACATGCCTAAATGCACTGAGATGTTGCCACGTGATTGGCTGATTCGATGTTTGTGTTAACGAATGGTTGAACAGGTGTACCTGGGGGAAGCATTAAGAGTATTTTATATGATGCTATCCAGAGTGATCTGACTGATTCTGAATATGAGACGAGCAGAATGACATGAACGATGTGCTGAAGAGCTGATTTCTTCAGTTGGCTGAGAATTTTAAGAAAAAAAGCAACTTGATTGAGTTATTGTGCATATGGAAAGTTATCTGAGCCAGAAGGCACAGCCACAGTTTTTATGGATATGCTGACCTTATTTCAGCATCTCACCAGAGACGAGACTGGCAGTTTACACACATTAGCACAGTCCTGTAATCACTAACAGAGGAGACACAAACTCATTATCAGGATCTGATGCAACTGTTCACTGTAGCCTAAACTGATGAAAGCAGCTCTGCCGCAGCTCTGCAGTGACATTACAGCGAGCACATCGGACCTTCACTTGGATGAGCATCAATGTCATGACATCAGAAATGGCACGCTGTCAAAGAAGCACCGATTTAACTTGTAAGACACATTTTTTAAATAATCAGGAAGGTTGTTAAAGGTGCCGTTGCACATGGAAATGTATTTTTCTTCCACAATTATTGATGCTAGAGGCGATATATGTTGTGTTGTGGTTAAAACCCCAGCAGGAAGCACATTCAGCAGGTATCCAGAAACAGAAATGGAAACACTGCAGGCCGACTGATAAATAAATGCCTAAAATACCAGCGGACAAGTTTTTGTGCCACATTTGAAGGACTTGGCAAATTGATACTGCATCTGGTACATCAGAAAAAATTGTTTAAACCCCTTTCTGTCATTGTGAAAGCAGGATATCATCCTTTCATTTTTCAATTTAAAATTTTTTAACAAACAAACAGTCCTCTGCATTTAAATGAGTATCTTTGCACCTTGTGTGTTTTATCTTGAGCTTCGGTTTTCTCACCATCTGCTGCCGTGCAGCTTCAAACAGGCTGTGGAACAAACAAAATATTGTTTCACTGAACATTGTTTTATGGTGCACTTATACTCACCTTTACTCATGCATTATTAGTTACTGAAGTAGACATGACGGCGCACTGCAAAGCTGTTTTTCTGTGGTCAGGCGCGTTTCCTTACCAACTGTAAATGATTTGGGTCTCATCCAACAGCCCCCACTTATCGAGTTGGAACATTAAAGACATTATTAAACACTTTTATTGCATTCAAAAATGTACTTATTGTTGATAATTGGATTTAAAGAATTGCAAATGGATTCCGAGATGTCAAAAAGCGAGATGGACAGCAGGTGTTCTCCACACCAGCCTGCACGTATCAAGGCCTTCCCTCACAGCAGATTAATTAAGTCCTTGCACAGCCATCAGGTATCTGCTGTTTCCAATTTGAGTGTCAAAGTGTAATTACGAATGCCATATCCACTGTGGTTAGCCTGATTAAATCTTGCACAGCCGTCAGCAGCCTGTTGCAGAATAACAAAACAAACCTCTGTGCCTATTCCACGCTGCCTGCCAGTTTATGCAGTAAATACAACCAGGAGAGTTGGAGACCCTCAACATGCAGCTCCACTAAGAAACTGAGATAATTAAAACTACGTTTCAAAGGAAGGACTGCCTCCTGTGAGCAGATCAGATCTGGTGCGGGGGGTCCTCAGTCAAAGCAAACTGTTTAATCATGGATGGAGAGAGGAACGTCAAACACATATAGTGGCGAGGTACAGTAGATTTATGTTTGTGCACACCGGGAGAATAATGGTCAGTGTTCATTTGCTGTCAGGCTTCAGTGAAATGTCTGAGAGCCATGAACCTCGCTTTTCTCTCATTTACCACTGTGCCACCGCAAAAAGCCTCAAGGTATCAAAGATTTTCATTAAATTTTTCGCTTGATGTTGTCACAATGACAGTATCATCCATCAGCAGCTACGGGAGAAGCCGTTCATCATCCTTATCAGTGTGCCTACATGTAGTACAAAGAGGGAGCACATCGGAGGAGAGGCTTTGTTGCTCACATGCTTGGGATCTAATTACACTGATAATTTCATACTGTAATAAAACCTCTGTCTCTGTTTACAATTAGTTATAGATGATTGATGTATGTAGAATAACCTGCTGTACAGTGAGAGGATGGACACTTTGTTCCCACCATGCTTCTAATTATTTTGTTGGTTTACTCATTTTGCCAAAGATAGGTCGGCTTTTTATGCAAAACAGGACGATAATGTTAGAATTTTGTCTTGAACAGAAAGAGGCTCTTTCTCTGCAATCAAGAGCCTTTTATGATGAGCCCAGCCTAGAAAATGCATTTGCCAATTAGAGGATTTGATGGGTTCACTAAGACGGGTACTCGAGTGCATCTAAGTAAATTTACTGCTGTCAATAATCACAGGAGAGAGGCGTGTTGTTTTTGAAGCCTGAAAGTCAGAGGGAAGAGACTATGAAAGGAAAATATATACAGACGCATGACTAATTAGCCACTTTTAGCAACTGGGAATCAGACCAACAGGACCTCCACCCCGGTCGCTGCCCAGTCCACATCACTCTGAACTGTCGTGGCCCTACTGCTGGTGATGGGCCCGCAGGAGGAAGGGTGAGGAGCTCGGTCATTCCTCCACATAGACACCAGCTAGGACTTGGTTCCCTCCTCCTCGGCAGACGTCGGGGAGCCGGTCCAGCTGCAGAGCCTGTCTGCTGCCAGATGAAGGCAGATGTATGTGGTACAGCAGGTCTGTGACGCTGATGTCGGTCTGTGAGTCAGCTCCAGAGAAAAGTCCTGACTAGAAACAGCTGAATTGAAACCAAGTGTTAAAAACAAAAGTGTTTGCAGCAGTCTGTGCTTTTCAGGACTTACTTTTTGTCTTTGGTGGTTTTTTCTGCTTCTCCTGTTCCTGTTTGGGCCCAGCAGCCAGTGTCAGACTGCACCGTGAAGCTACGTGTTGTTGGGTTTTTGGAGGACTCGGGGTCTAAAACGTTCCTCCGCAGGCTCTCCGTAGGCTAATACCTATGCAAACAGACACAACTGCGGCAGCATAAAACAAGCATTAGGTGTTATTACAGCAAAATGCACTTTCCCTGTGGTAAGTCAACAAGTTAATTAAATAGAAAAATATGACAGCGAAAAGATGCTGTAGATGCAAAACTCAGAAGTATGTCACAGAGACATGTAATGAATCAGCCTTTGGCCTCTTTATGAGAGGACCTGCTGTGCTGCTGTGAGCTTCACCTTACAGGGAAGCTTCACTGCAAATCACCGGTCTCTGCTACAGTAAAACCTCTCTGCTCTGATGGGAGTGGGAGAGTCCGAGAACACATTAGCCCCATCCAAACGGCACAAGTATTTCAGTAAATGGTCTAAGTATGAAAATGAGGTGAACCACATGCTATGACCATCAACATCACCATCCAGTCTCAGCTGCAAAGTCGTGAAAGACTGCGGGCCGACGTCTCAGACGGTGCACGGTCCAAAACATCATCAAAACACTAAATGAAGGAACATCTTTTGTAGAAAACTCCATCTCTGCAGCAGAGCTCCAGACACTTGAAAAATCAATGGTATGGTGCACTGAAGCTGATCTGATGGTGTCTTACAAAGACCTTTTATGTTGGTTTATCAAAAGTACTGTGCAGCCAACAAAGTGCGATCTAGAATGAGGGAGGGCGAGAAAAGCCTCTGAAACACCTCCACGCAATGTCAGTGCAACATGTAGGGATGTGGCCAAGGCGGATTAAACTGGAGGAGGCAATAATTACCCCATCTGATGATTCCTGGCAGTGTGCTCTCATAACCACCATAACACATAACTCATGTCAAAGACCTATCGGTAGGCTTGAAGTAACGATTCATTAGAGGCTATTTATAATAAGGAACAGCAGGATACTACAGTGCAGCTCACATTTATCTGCATGAGGTGTATGAGCAATAATTGCATCAGGAACTTAAGAGTTTGTGTGCGCGTGCCATTAAAGAATAATGAATTCAGTCCGAGCACATGTGGCTGTAGGGGTGTGAAACCTTAGCGCAGCAGGTTGCTTTTGGCTGACAGGTAGGAATGAGACATGAGCTACGGGCCAAAATACATGCACAAGTCCTTAAAAAGCTCTCATGTCAAGTTTGAGATGTGTTATGAATAGTTTTCTAAAACTATTTTTTAGAAGTATAAGAAGGATGAGCCAAAACGTCACGACCACCTACGAGACGGTCAGTGCAGCGTGGACCTGCTGAGGCCTGGACGCTACAAGACATCTGAAGGTGATCTTCTGTCTCACAACAAGACGTGAGCAGCTGAATATCTAAGGCCTGTGATGTAGGCGGAGCCTCTGTGGATCAGACTGGTTTCATGTCCTGTCACTACTGCATGGTTTCTCCGTCCTGTGACCTCTGACCACAAGAACAGCGTTTGTGAGACGTTTACAGGCAGATAACCTCGACCACGTCAAAGTCCCTGACATCTCTACAGCTGTCACCTTCTCCTGTATCCAACACACTTTGTACAACGACAGCTCACTGTTTCCTCGACGTAGTCTGCCATATCTGCTTCCTTCGTGAAGTCCCTATATATTTAGTACATTTGTTGTATGCTTCTTGAATGAGATTCATTATGATGTTATATTTGCTGCAGATTTCACAGGTAGGGAACTGTTCTGTACTGCAGGCTTCATTTATTATGTTGGCAGAAACATCAAACGTGTGAATGGATTCTTCTGATTCCTGCTCCGTGCATTCATTGTGTTTGTTTGGAAGGAGCCGACCTAACCGACCGCCTTGGGATTCGCTGAAGTTTGGTTCCACAGAAGAACTTTTGAACCCCATAATAATCGGCAGCCTTTCCTTCCCCCAATTATTCTGCTGCTGGTTGGCCTTTGGTGCAGCAACACTTCAGCCTCCCTCAGGTATTTCAGACGTCTAAAAGAAGCATAACATTTACATACTATGTGCAGTATGACTATAAAATTAGGTGGCAATTAGGTAACAATGGGGCAGGTTTAACTAACATCAAACAGTTATTCAGATGTGATATTACTCTTCTGCAGGTAGCGTTGTACGCATCCAGGCCTCACAGGACTTGGATCAAAGAACTGACAACCTTCTGTTCCACTTTCTGCTGTAATGTCCAAAGTGATCTATCTTTACTGTAAGGTGTCTGACTGCAGCGTGCCGTGGAGTACGGAAGATCCGAGGATTCAAACTGAATCAAAGATGCAGCGGCAGGAGTTTTCCAGTATTTTTAAATGTGGTGCACAGGGACCAAGAACACGCCAGAGGAGCCCACAGGACATCAGAGTGTTTCTACAGAAATAAAATCAGAACAGAAAAACAGGATTTTCAGGCTCATGTGCAGCCCTGTCATCTAGTACAGCTTTATTATGCGAAACGTGGCTGCATGATAATTTCAACATAATCTGTGCACCTAAAAGTCATGATCCTTATCAAGGTCCTAAACAGTAAACAAGTTGTACTTCCAAAATATATTTATAGTAGCTAAAGTAACTGTCCTCACTATGCATTTCTGTTCTATATATGATATCAGTGGATCGTGATTATTGATTTATTGATGTGTAAATCTCTTTAATGTTGCAGCTGACGATGATGATTTTAATAACTTATAAATGGCTGGGAAGTTTGATCTATAATACTGAAATGTATCAGCAAAATTATAACTAAAGCTTTAAAATAAATAGTATAGAGTATAGAGTGTAGTGGATGCATCCAAAATATAGAATAAACACAGAAAGCAGCACAACATGGAAATGCTTACAAGTACATTAAAGTAACTAAGTACATTAAAAAAGTGTTTGAGTAAATGTACACATCCCTGCTGTGGAGTCTCCACCTTTATTTATACTGGAAGAGGCTTAAAAGCTTTATGAGAGAGGTCTGACATGAAGCTGATCACAGCCATACTGAGGTGAGCTGCTGAAGACAGAACCTTTGTGTCTGTTTCTGCAGCTTTAGCCTCTGTTAGCTACTATTAGCCTCTGTTAGCCTGCGTTAGCTGCTGTTAGTCTGTGTTAGAGGAACTTTTTTTGGAGTGGATGTAGCTTTGTTGGACTCTGAAACTCTGAATACACTCACACATAATGTGGGAATGTGATCAAACTGATATATCAGAGAGAAATTGTGATTTTGGGACACCAGAGCCTAATATAAGCTGGCGTATTGTTAGCTTAAAACCAGCGACTGTTGTTTAGCCGCTCTTGTGGCTAAACATCCGGAGAGGGAGGGTCACATGTTTAATCTGCTGACATTAAGTAATTGTGACAACATGGGAGCAAATGAGTGTGTTTATGCACGTTTTCATGTGTTAGAGCCCTGACTTCAGATCAGGAGAAGAGCAAAGAGGAAGCAGATGACGTGTTTCACTTTCCTTTGGTGAAGGGGACCTCGTCTATCGTCTCAGATAATGAAACAGGTACGATCATTCATAGCTAGAGTCTGAAGGTGCAGACACAAATTTAAATGTCCGTCCACGGCACGCCTACGACTTCTCTTGTCCTTTGGTGTTTGGTGTTACATACGTGACTAGAGACCAGCCATGAGGGAACACAGCGACTTCCACAAACCTGTTTATATTTTTAAAGGATTAATTAAAGGTTTGTTGCAAGACAGACTTACATGTTAATCTATGTATATTTATGAGTACAAAATATATTTTTTCTATTGAATAACCTAAAAAATTAAAGTGATTCTTTGATTGGCACTGACTTTTCTGACTCTGGTCACAGCCAATCAGACCTGCCGTACTGCTGTGAGAACCCTTCTACTCTATCACATTTCTATATTCTCTTTGATAAAATGCCATTTTTCATATGTTTATCTTTCATAAACATGCACAGAGTCTAGTAATTGATTGTGACGTGCTCTTCCTCATTTATGCTCGTCTATATGCATCTGATGCCTCTGAGATTACTCTGAAAATCTGTGTGTTCTGTAAAGTCGTCTCATCCATCTACAATGAACAAACGGCCTTTGTTAAAACGATGAGATAGATTCTTTAATTTTTCCTTGTCTCTTTTGTCCAGCAACCAAACTATTTCCCACCATCATCTGGTGACCGTGACTCTTATGACACGTCCTGTCAGTCTCCCTTTCTTCTTCTTTATGTTTTAAAATCACTCATTCTGGATTTCTGAGTGAGACGAGGGCTCTTCTTTCTCAGTGTGGACGGAAAAAGCATTTTTAAAAATGTCCACAGTGGCGTGGACGCAGCCTGAAACGTTTCCATTCTTTTAATAGACTTGCTGTTTTTGCTTTTGAGTGCTGTGAGCCACTCGTGTAAGTGCTTGTTGCTCTATTATATTATTACGTTTGAGGATCCTGTTATAATTTTCACACATGGAAACTGCATGTGTTTCATTTTGAATTACACAAGTGCTTCTCTTTGCTTTGTATTAGCTTCTGTGTTAAAGACGTGTCGCGTAATCACCACTACAGCTTCGTGTTTTACTTTCGCCAAACACTGTCCCCTAATTACAGGAGCTAATACCCACCAAGGCTGCTTTTTCCTGCAGTGTGGGGGATGTCAGTGCTTCCTCTTTGTTTGAATATATCTATTCACTGTACCCGCTGCAGCTTCTTTGTTGGCACAGCCTCAAACCCACATTACTGTTTCTCTGTGGTTACCAAAGGAAGGTATTCCACTCAGGATTCTCTAACAGACACTGGAAGGTTAGTATAACAGATGAAAATATGTGTGAGAGAGGGCCTTGGCAGAATACTGATTAGACACTGGAATTAAGTTGGATTTATAGCAGGGATAAGCTCTTCATTTATCCCTTGTACTCCCTCCATCCCGTGTGTTGTAAGCTCGGGACGAGGCTTTGTCTCTGTCACAGTACGCCTGCACGCTTGGCTTTTTTCTTTTACCCGTGCCAGCGGCGAGACTTTAAGGAGGGTGCTGTCGATCAGTCAGTTCGACAGCTGGCGCATCAGTGCATCAGTTCTTTGGCCGAGAATAAAACTACTGGATAGACCTCCATGAAAATTTGAACAGACACTGAGGTGAATGATTTTGACTTTTCATCTCGCACTGCGAGCCAGGATCCAAAGTGTGTGCACCCTTTAAGTATTCTGCAAATTGTACATGAAATAGTGATAAACTGAAGCCCAGAATAATGAGTATAAGTTTGCTGCTAGCAGAAGAAATGTGGACTGACAAAGTTTGAAGCTCTGCTGTTTTGTATCTGTCAGTCTAACATCTGTAACAGATGGATTTCTGAAGAGAAGCACAAAAAGATGCTCGCTGTAACCTCGAGGCAGAAAGGACTAAATATTCTCATTAGAGAAAAATAGAGTAAATAAACAAATTACACAGAACAAGTAATTGTTGACTGTGTGTTTGTTTAGACAGAATTTAATTGGATGCTAATGAGAGAGGTAGACACAGTGTTCTTTCCTTGTAGATGGTCATCCAGATCTGGGTGAAAAGGACGAATAAAAGAGAAGCAGCAGACCGTCGTTCTGTCTGCTTCCATTCTTATTATGAATACTCTCACATACACTTGTGCTTGGATCTGATTTTACAGTCTTTCTAAAATACAACTCAGGGCTTAAGCCGAGCCTCAGACCACCTCACTCCAGTCTAAAAGGACACCAAACCGACCCCACGATGATCAATGAGAGGCAGCAGTGTGCTAAGAAGTTCTGCACCGAGCCTCAGCTGCTAGTTACCTCCATAGCATGCTAACACTTATTTAGTACCACGCTGCAATTATGAGTACTCTGAGCAGCATTTGCTGACTGTAGTTAAAGTGAAAGGCACTAAATAAGAGTGAAACAGTAAATAATCCAAATCAGTGCAGTTTCAGCAGACATTCATTTTTTCAATTCAATTTTATTTATACAGCATCAAATCACAACAACAGTCGCCTCAAGGCGCTTTCTGTTGTACAGAGAAAAACCCAACAATCATATGACCCCCTATGAGCAAACACTTTGGCGACAGTGGGAAAGAAAAACTCTCTTTTAACAGGAAGAAACCTCCGGCAGAACCAGGCTCAGGGAGGGGCGGGGCCATCTGCTGTGATTGGCTGGGGTGAGAGAAGGACATTAGAAATGAATGATTGTAAATATGAATCTGTCGTCACTCATGAACTTACAAACTTTTATGTCAGTGTAACGTGAGGGCTCGCTGTGTGGATTAGCAGCCTCTCACACAGCAACAACAACCAAGCACTTCCTGTGTACCGCCCTCATGAATACTTCACTGGCCACATAGAAGCCAGGAAATCCTATACTCAGATCAATGCAGGGAAAACAACGAGGTAGATTCAACACATACTTATTACTGCTTTGAACCAATGACTGTAGTCATTGCTTTGAACATGCACATGCAAACATCCAGATGTGTAAACATGTAAATATCAAAACATGTAACCACCACATGGGTACAAAACCAGCTCTATAACCCTTGTAAACACCTCTTTGTGTATCAAATGACATAAACTGACTTCTACACTTTACATCAGCATACAGGATTCCAACACAAGGTTCATCTGTGCAGCTAAAACACACATGAAGCTCTAAAAGTTAGCTTTAGTTCAAAGAGCCTAATCTGAAAGGTGCTGCCTTTGTTTCTGTGTGAAACATGAGAAACATTAACTCTAAAGTTAATTTCTGCTAGCATACTTTGGTTTTAGCGCACATGCTTTTTTTTTTTTTTTTTTTTTTTTTTTTTTTTTTTTTAAACCTGTCCCGTTTGGTTCTTTTGCCATCATAATTATTGTATAAAGGCGAAGAAAGATGCCCAACGGATTTACTTTACCAAATGGACCATCCCAGCCTTGCCGTAATGGTCCATTTGATTTACCTTTTATTGTTTATTTTATTTTATTTTTTTTTTTTACTTGCTAGATACGGGACAGGGGAAAAGAAAAGGGAGAAAGAAAGAGGGGGGAAAAAACAAAACAAACAAACAAAAAAAAAAACAGCGGAGAAGAGGGACGGGGATAAAGGGCAAAAAACAAAAACCAACAAAATAAGCAGACAAAAAATACATATATCGATCACCTGGATCACCTGTTGAGAAAGAAAAAAGAAAACAAGCAGAAGAAAACGAGAGTAATAGAATAAACAACATCACAATGATATATGGGAATATAACACTACATACTTAATATTAAACATTATTGTGCAGCACGTAAGATCGACAGCGCACAGTGTGCTTTGAGGTAGGAGCCAAAAAGGGTGCAGTTTGTGTGTGTGATCACCTGTGTGTACACCTGTGAGCATGAGCGCGCTTGTTTTTAAAAGGTTCCTTAATGTAATGATCTGCTAGAGGGTGTGGGGGGCCACAGTCCCATCCTCCAGGGCATGAAGCAGGTATGGAGGAGATCAAAACTCCAGACATCCAGAGGCCCCCAGAACACAAGAGACCAAGGAAGACCAACAGAGGGGCAGCCGCGCCACTGTCCCAGAAAGAGCTGAGGAGAGTCCCAGATGAGGGATCACTCAGCAGCCGCGGAGCAGAAGCCAGGGGGGGTTGCAGTGACGTGCCCGTGAGCTCCGCCGGCAGCCAGCTGTGCCTGAGTGACCGAGCCCCAGGCCGAGAGGCCGAGGGCACCCCACCCCCGAAGTGGCCCGAGCGAGCCCCAGGCTCCAGGCCCCGATAAGCAGCCACCAAGGAGTGAGCCGGTGTGTACCCGGACGCCCACCCCCGGACACAAAGAACCACCAACGCATCGATGTCTGAGGGCGTCTGCCACCGGCAGGGGAAGTGGTGGGGGGAGATAGGCCTCCAAACCTTGGAGGGCCTGAGATGTCCCCAGAGAGGTGGCGTCTGATACCCAACCTGACATATAGACACAGACATACAGGCACACTCAAATACAAACATCCATTCCCACCCTCATGCTCTCATAGGCAATTACTCCACACTCAACCAACGTGGAGACAGACATAAAGAGACGCTGTACACACAATCACACTCCCCAAGCGTACTCTAAGAACCGGGTCTAGGTACCCTTGCCCCTGGAGGGGGAAACTGCACCCAGACCCAGGTGGTGTTACCCTTTTCCCTGCAGTGGGGAGAAGCAGACTGCCCCGACTCCGCAGCAGCAGGGAGGCCCCACACACCAGACCCCAGTCGGACGGCCAACTCCTCCTCCTAGCCCCCCCGCTCCAGCAGGCCGCAGAGACCGGGGGTGTGAGAAGACTCCAAACCTCCCTCTACCCGCTCATATGTAGTGTTGATGTATATGTGTTCTAAGGTGCAATTAAAACCCAGGAGGGCATGGAGCTACCTGCCAGAGAGCAGCAGGTAAGCGCATAGCCCCTCCTGCTAGCCCTCAATGTCTACGTGTATTTAAAATTGAGAGGTGGGCAACGACGCCAGGGGTGAGGTGTACACCCTGATGGTAATTTGGAGTCCGTGTTGTGAGCCCACCCCCAAGATCCTATATGTATGTGTTATGAGAGTGTGAGTAATGTGAATGTCTAAGTTGTGAGATAAAATTGAGGCAGAGGCAGCCAGAAGGGGACAGAGGGGGGGGATGCCTCCTCTGCACCCTGGTGACACACCCCTACCCCAAGGCCCTGCATGTGTGGGTGATTGTGGTGGAGCGGGAAGAGGGAGGCAGCTGGAGATGGGGAGGGAAGAAAGGGAGGGGCAAGTGACCCCTCCCTGGGGCCAGCTCCCCCGCTGACCCCAGTAGGCACCCCCATGCTCTGCAACCCGCCAGGGAAAGGGGGCCCAGGCCCATCCGGACCAGGGCCCAGTGCAGCAGCGCCGCCCGGCCCCACAGAGCCCGGGACAGCCCACCCGACCCCACTACAGAGAAAACTGCACCCACCCCATCATCCACTCATCTTCCAGAGCCTAATCTGAAAGGTGCTGCCTTTGTTTCTGTGTGAAACATGAGAAACATTAACTCTAAAGTTAATTTCTGCTAGCATACTTTGGTTTTAGCGCACATGCTTAGTTAGAACATCACAGGGCTGCACACCTGCACCGCTGTGTTTGACTTCATGCTTTCATCACTTTCACTTTACATTATAGACATGAGCTTTTTAGTGTGTGCAACTTTTTTTGGTATAGTTTGTGTTGGCTGGGACAATCATGACCCCTGAGTTTAGCATCAATGTTTGGCAGCAACACCAGAGGGAGGCTGACCTTTATGAGGTGAGGTAGCACATGAGCAATGAGCTGAAGGATGGAAGTGAAGTTAGCATTTCCATAAATACTCTGATGGATCTACTTTAGAGTCAGTGAGGTTTTTATCTCTGTAACAACGACTGCTGTGACTCGGTCATTATTCTCTTAATTTGAATCCTTTTCCGCTGTGTGTCCATCTTGTTTGGAGGTGGAGCTTTTACACCATGGCACATTCACACTGGGCTGAAACAGCCAACCCCGAGTTGAATACGAGTCACTTTATACTTCCAAATAATATTTTAGTTTAGCAGAACTGTGCAGGTGCCGTGAGTGTCAAGGGGCCGTTGGGATAAATGGTTATTTCAATGGCTGAACTTTACAGAGGGTCCCTGGATCCACTACAGCATTGTGTAGCTCATTTTGTGAGTGAATAATGGGAAGTAGGGACAACGGCAGATCAGGAAGCCACAACGACGAGGAGCCCAAAGTGTTAACTGAAAAACCAGAGTGCAGTGGGGAAGATGGTCAGAACAGCAGCAGCTCTTCTTCGGGAACGCCATTAACCACCAGCTGTTTCCCTGTCTGTTCGACCGCTGCCGTGCAATCTGCACACCTTTCATGCAGAATAACCTTGTTTGTTCCACTCGTTCAGTAACTTCTCAGCAGCTTGCTTAATGATTAGAAAGAGGCAGAGGAATTAGAGGAAAAACACTGAAGTGCTTTGCAGCCACAGCTACACTTAATCTTTCATTAACTACACGAGGGCGTCGCTTTGGATGCGACGGTGTGACACACCAGTCTTTAAAATCAAGACAGAGAATCGCATGTTTGATGTTTAATGCTCTGTTTTCTTTTTGAACATGAAATTAACTACAAATAATTAAAATGAAGTGATGATGCATGATGGCAGAGCTGGAGGTTTTAGTGCTTTGAGTGCAGTTATTTCAGCTTTGATCTAATGAGGACCAGTACAGATACAGCGTCCATCCATTACTCCAAATGACAAAATATGGCTTATGAAATATTAATTTTGTACCTTAGATTAGATGCATGAATGCATATGATATTACTAAAAGTTAAATAATGTATAATAAATAATTTATATTTTTGTGAATCATCAAATTATTTTCTTAATATAGTAATAATTTCCTGACTACTTGTTGCCATGTGACCTTTATGTAGTTACTAAGAAAAACAAAAACAACTACTGTGTGTAATTAATATAAAGCAATTTTACTGTCATATATAACAGCATTAATATAACAGAAGCACAAAACACAAAGCTGTCATGTCAGTGAGGATATCGAGCTTTAAAGTGATGTAAATCATTTATATAACTATGGAACATTTGATGTGTTAAACGCTTCTGCTTTCATTAGAAATGGACAACAATGCATTGGAAAGATGGACGTCACAGTTTGGTGCACTGCCTGAGTTTTCAGACTGTAAAGAAAAGATGTCTGTTTGCTCCTGTCACTCAGTAAACGTGGTTATTCACAGTAACCAGATTATAGTTTATTTGCCTGTTATGGGGCAGTCATGTCTTCTGTGTCTGTGCACATTAAAATAATTACATTTCCCTGAATTTTCTGTGCTTTCCTTTGATTTTTATCTCCAATGAGCCCCTTTGATGCTTGGACACGTCTGTGACACCTGGAAATGCTTCGGACTGAACGTTGCCTGATGTCTGTTTTCATAAAGTTGTTCCTTTGAGGTTTCACCTTATTAGTTTGGGGAGAGTTGTTAGCAATTCTTCGATTCTTCTATTGTTTTATGAATATAATCTCTTTTTACACAATCTGGGGGAATTACCAAAAAGAAAACAAGCTGCCATTCCTTTGGTGACATCTGTTATCTATAGAAGTCTACAGGAAGTTTGACATTCTCTACTTTTACTAACTCTGTAGTGCTGTTGTTGGTAAGTATGAGACATGGATGAGATCCTGTGCAGCTGCTCCAACCGCACTTTGACACTTTGATGTTTAACGGGGAGTGCCCGGCTCTGACGTTTCCCTGGGATACAAAGATCCAGGACATTTGGCAGAAATGGTACTCTGTGCGATGGCAGCACTGGATAACCGAACTCAGTGGACCTAAAGACGTGACTAAAACAAACAGATTCATATAACCTGCTGTCATCATTAATAGTAACTCCTTTTTCCCATCAGCTCACAATCTGAAAGGACTCTGCCTGACAACATTCCCGCCACGACTGATGTGCCAAACGAGTGCTTTGATGCACACGTGTACCTCTGCAGGGCTGCAAGATTTCCTTGATCAGCTTTTATTAAAGCTTCAAAAACTTTTGGGTGGGTAGAAGAGTTTCAAGAATAACATGAAAAGAAAAATAACTTTAGTAAAAACATAGTTGTGCAGCATGAAGGTGGAATAGAGGGGTCGTCTCCAAGGACCGAAGCAGAAAATAAGGGACTCCTTATGTTGATCGTGCCTTTGCTTGGCAGCACTCTCACGTCTCTCCCAAAGCATGGAACAGAAGGGGGATAAGAAGGAGAAAGTCTTTAGCTGTGGAGGGGTTTCTTTTTTTCCTTTCATTGTTTTGTTATGATGGATAGCGCAGAGCGAGCGCCACGATGTGTGTGCGTCTCCGGGAGTGCCGTGTTGTGACCAGTAGGGTCGTTCATCGATTCCCAGCCATCTCTGCTAAACCACTAATAAGACACTTGGCATTTTCCCTGGTGCTAGATTACTCCCTTTGTGAGCTTCCTCTTCCCTCTCAGTTATTGGAGGGTGTGTGTGTTTCTGTCTGAGTGTGTACGTCTGTATCTGTTATTCCGTATCCATATGTGACTGTGTGTGATGGCATTAAGTCTGTTATGTTTAGCGTGAAGTACGTGTCTGTACATACATATGTGCGTGTGCCGGGAGAGGATAAATTGCATCGTGTGCACTGGGATTTATGCGCCGGTCCTGGTAACAATGCCGAAATCCTGAAGGGGGAACAGAGAAGACCGCTATAAGAAGAGGGCTCAGATGAAAATGTCACCTTGGACGCCATTCAAGACTCGGCGAGGTCTGACTCCCCCGGCGAAATCCAGAATGTCATCTGATTTGGAGGAGAATCGTCAGCGAATATGGTGTGATCTGTCTGAGGAGGCAGGATTAGACGCAGTGTTGGTGATGAGATCAGGACAGACAGATGGAGCATTTATTCGAGCGAGAAGTTTTAGAAACCAAGTCAAACTGACATGGAGTCTGGCTGCACTGTGTACTCCTTCTTAACTTTGCTGCCAACTGTTAAGACGCAGCTGCAAGCTGGAATCGCTGTGAAATCAGAGATGAATAAATTAGGCATCGTGTTTAATATGTTCTGCAGTGCTGCTAACTTGAACTCTGCAGCGATATTCGCACTTTATGAATTTGTTACCATGTTAGCGGTTTGTCCGGCACGCCAAATTTGCTCATTGCTGTTAAACGTTTTCACAGGATTGTCAGAAACGCTGAGTGCTGCGAGTATTTATGTTATCGGCAAACAGCAAAAGTGGAAGTAAAACAGAACTTCAGCACGTATGAATGCATGTGTACTCACCGGCCCAACAGACACTCGCGCCGACATGAAGGAGATGTATAATAACCCTGAGCTGGCTGCCCGAAGGCCAGCAGCCTCCCCGGTAATAAATTTGTCTGAGGAAAAACAATGACAAATAAAGGCCTTTAAATGTTCCTATTTTCTCTCCACGTCAAGAAGAATTGATGTCACACCAAGGAGTGTCACAAATTACCCCCAGAAAGAAAAACAGCTCAGCGCAGACAGCCGAGCGTGGGGGATCCACTCCCTCTGGAGAAGTCATATTCAGACTGATAGGCTTGTGTAGAATTCAGTGAACCTGACTGCACCTTCCACCCACAGGGCTCAACTCCTTCCTTATTGGTGCAATTCAGACACCTCAGGGGAATATTCCTCTTCAGCTATCTTCAGCTTTTTTCCTCAGCTGGTTCTTTTAGAGGTACTGCTGCCAACTCAATTTCAGATGGCTTTTACACTTCAGCAACATGCCTCCTTGGTGCCCACGCTCGTGACATCCAGTAAATCTCAGGGCAATTTATTCTATTACCATATTTAGGCTTTTTCTATTTAGTATGTAGAGTCAAACTTTGGCTGTATCAGATTGCAAAGTAAAGCTCGACGCCCCCGAGCTAACCGCCTGCGAGTGTCTCGCTGTCCACAACCCCCCCTCTGCTCCTCGTCTGTGTCCTGCAGATTGGCTTAGTGCTGCTCCCTGCTCCACACCGGCTTCATTAACTGATAGCAGCAGAGATGGAGACATTGTGGAGACAGGAGTGTGGAGGGAGAGGAGCTGGATGGGAAAGAGTTTGTCTCCAGGGATGCCCCACACTGCTTTCACATTTTAGCGGTGGGTGACACGTCCTGTGTAAAGAGCCATCATGGTCATTAAAGGTTAGCATATCCAGATGAATCTAATTGGAAAAGCAGTTAGTAGGTGTGCTGAGTCGCTTTCCTGAGATTGGAGCCAGTTTTTCACCTTCTGGCTCATAATTAACTCCTACCTCACACCTCAGCATTGTTAAAGCTGCATTACCATGGCAGCATTTGTCACGGCGACGACCCTTTTAGCCTCCCTTTAGCAGGGTCTCTGCTCACACATCTCTGCTCTTTCTCTGGGCCTCTGTTGGACCAGCTGTTGGCATTTGAACTGATTGCTGAGTGATTTTTTGAGCGTGTGTGTTGTGACCCACGTTATTAGGACGGTTTGTATCCAAACACACGCTTTCACATTACAAGCCAAGAAGCTTTCCAGTCTGCTTTCTTTTACAGAGTATTTCCACGTGCCACCTGCAGGTCGCTGCATAGCAGTCATGTCAGAGAGAAAGCACCAGTTCCTTCTGGATGTCGAGAAATTTCCTGCTTACTTGTGACACCGGCCTCCATTGAAGAGGCTCCCGCGTGAAGTTTGAGGTTTCTTATAACTATCTTCAAAATATGTCAGAGAAGACGTCTCGGCGCTGAACTAGTTTCAGAAATCTGGAAGAATCCTGCGAGTATCCGCTTCCCTGAGGTTAGTGGCTGAACTGGTTTAGGAAATCTGGAAAAATGTTTCTTAGATGGCTGTGACAAAAATAAACACTCTGTAACTTTAACATGATCCTGATTTACTCTCAGCTTCTGGAATTGATTCATAATATTCAAAAATGATCAAAATGATCTCTCTTCAGTCTAAACTGCTGTCCATCATGTCACGCTACGGGGATTTGTGATTAATCAGGTGTGACTAACTCCACCTGCTGGGACCTTTGACAAGGATTACATCTGTGGTGTCATTCAGCACTTGACGTATTTCCACAGTGGCTGGTTGTGTTTTAAACAGTGAGTATTTTCACAGAAGATAAATTGCTGAATGATCCATATTGATTGTTGCAGCAGCAATGTTTCAGAAGAGTAGCCGGTGCAGAGGAGCTGAGGAAGCTCTGTGATGTTCTGCAAACCTCACTTATACGTCAGTTTAATTAGAGAAGCTGGTTGTTGCTGTTTATGAGGCCTGGGAGGATTGCTAGTTTCCTCTGCTGTCTGCAGCTTTAACATTCCCACATTCTTGTTGGGAGAAACTGATGTGTGAGTTCTTCCCAATGACAAAATATCCGTCGCAAAGAAAAAATCTAATTGCATCAGACAAGAAAGTCACTAATTGCAGAGTAATAACGCCTATTATGCTCATGATTTACTACCTAATGCTTTCACAAGGGCAAACAGAAGTGTTTGTGAGATGAATGGTGCTCAGCGTCTTCAAATACGTTGAAGTGAAAAGTGGCTGTAAAAGCAATGATCACAGCACATCTCCATAACGGCAATCATAAAAGCCAGCACCAATGGAAAGGTGACCGCTAATGGCTGCCAAGCAGCATTTGGTGTCACTCACTGTGCCCAGCTTTAATGGTAAATCACTCTAATAAGAATGGCCTTGTGGACAATTATCAGGTTATTCCAGAGGAATGTGGCAGGTATCCACTTCTATAAGGGACCCTAATAGACACGCATTCATTTAGAGAATGATGATAGCATGGCAGGAGTTTATCTGTCACTTCAGTTAATGGACCTGCTGCACTGGGTGGAGACTTGAGCTGAGCATTAGACACATATAACAATATCGAGACCTTCGCTGTCACCACGATGGCACAACCAAAACTGCATTTCTCTACTGTTCATATACATATTTATACACCTAAACATAATCCTGTTCAAAGGTTTAACGATAACAAGGTCAAACCTGGAGGATACTAAGTAACTAAAGCAATAAGATCATGCTGTGGATAATCATCAAGATGTGCAGTTTCATTTTCACTTTAAAAAAAGAATTCATCTGTAAGACAGTTTCCACAGCTGATCCCAGGGGGCAAATAATAAGTTATACATAGTTTTATTAAGACTAGAGCGGGAAAAGGAGAAATGTTTCATAAAGGGCTTACAGACCCACACAACAATTACTGAGATCAAGCTAAACAAATCCCCACTGCCTCCTTGGTTATAGCAGGTCTCCTGTTTCCAGAGAATCCATCTAAGATGAATTTTAAAGAGGAACTGTTGGGGCTACTAAAGACACTGAATAATTATTCCTGAGAGGAACTCATTTTCTGGGTTATCAGAATGTACCGATTACACTGTGACACAAACAGATGCCTTTAATTATCCACTCGTTTCAAAAAGTGATCTGCAAAGCTGTTGGTGCTGGAACCTTTTTACCCCTCTGTCCTGTGGGATGGTCGTCACCCCGCAGAGTGGGCGGGTCTGATTTGTTGGCAAAGGTTTTTTGCTCTCGCTGACACAGATTTGGGGTCAGTGTGCTGCTACTGCCAGCTTGGCACTGCAGCTGCTGATGCACGGTGACTGACTGCAGTCACAGGTGACCACTGTGATGTCATAAGAAGCTTTTGCAGTGATATTACTCGTGTTTATACAACATGCATTATGCTACATACAGTGGCTTGCAAAAGTATTCGGCCCCCTTGAACTTTTCCACATTTTGTCACATTACAGCCACAAACATGAATCAATTTTATTGGAATTCCACGTGAAAGACCAATACAAAGTGGTGTACACGTGAGAAGTGGAACGAAAATCAGACATGATTCCAAACATTTTTTACAAATAAATAACTGCAAAGTGGGGTGTGCGTAATTATTCAGCCCCCTGAGTCAATACTTTGTAGAACCACCTTTTTCTGCAATTACAGCTGCCGGTCTTTTAGGGTATGTCTCTACCAGCTTTGCACATCTAGAGACTGAAATCCTTGCCCATTCTTCTTTGCAAAACAGCTCCAGCTCAGTCAGATTAGATGGACAGCGTTTGTGAACAGCAGTTTTCAGATCTTGCCACAGATTCTCGATTGGAGTTAGACACCAGACAGGTCAGGGATAAAGTTATTGAGAAATTTAAAGCAGGCTTAGGCTACAAAAAGATTTTCCAAGCCTTGAACATCCCACGAAGCACTGTTCAAGCGATCATTCAAAAATGGAAGGAGTATGGCACAACTGTAAACCTACCAAGACAAGGCCGTCCACCTAAACTCACAGGCCGAACAAGGAGAGCGCTGATCAGAAATGCAGCCAAGAGGCCCATGGTGACTCTGGACGAGCTGCAGAGATCTACAGCTCAGGTGGGGGAATCTGTCCATAGGACAACTATTAGTCGTGCACTGCACAAAGTTGGCCTTTATGGAAGAGTGGCAAGAAGAAAGCCATTGTTAACAGAAAACCATAAGAAGTCCCGTTTGCAGTTTGCCACAAGCCATGTGGGGGACACAGGAAACATGTGGAAGAAGGTGCTCTGGTCAGATGAGACCAAAATGGAACTTTTTGGCCAAAATGCAAAACGCTATGTGTGGCGGAAAACTAACACTGCACATCACTCTGAACACACCATCCCCACTGTCAAATATGGTGGTGGCAGCATCATGCTCTGGGGGTGCTTCTCTTCAGCAGGGACAGGGAAGCTGGTCAGAGTTGATGGGAAGATGGATGGAGCCAAATACAGGGCAATCTTGGAAGAAAACCTCTTGGAGTCTGCAAAAGACTTGAGACTGGGGCGGAGGTTCACCTTCCAGCAGGACAACGACCCTAAACATAAAGCCAGGGCAACAATGGAATGGTTTAAAACAAAACATATCCATGTGCTCGAATGGCCCAGTCAAAGTCCAGATCTAAATCCAATCGAGAATCTGTGGCAAGATCTGAAAACTGCTGTTCACAAACGCTGTCCATCTAATCTGACTGAGCTGGAGCTGTTTTGCAAAGAAGAATGGGCAAAGATTTCAGTCTGTAGATGTGCAAAGCTGGTAGAGACATACCCTAAAAGACTGACAGCTGTAATTGCAGAAAAAGGTGGTTCTACAAAGTATTGACTCAGGGGGCTGAATAATTACGCACACCCCACTTTGCAGTTATTTATTTGTAAAAAATGTTTGGAATCATGTCTGATTTTCGTTCCACTTCTCACGTGTACACCACTTTGTATTGGTCTTTCACGTGGAATTCCAATAAAATTGATTCATGTTTGTGGCTGTAATGTGACAAAATGTGGAAAAGTTCAAGGGGGCCGAATACTTTTGCAAGCCACTGTAGATATGAATGCAGCTCCAGGACTAAAACAAAGAGCTTCTAACTACTCAAACAGTGGTGGATGCTTCAGGTTTGGGGTTCAGTATCCTGACCAAGGACACTTTAACCTGCAGACTTGATGATAGGGGGCTGAGCCACAGAGCCTCCCAGTGGACAGCCCAGTCACCCAGTGCCACAGTGGCTCAATGAAGCCAAATCCTTGATTTCCTCAGATGGTCACTTTAATCTAGCACCAGTGAGTCAGGCCCACGTTCAAATACAGAGGAAATAAACATTTCTCCATTTATTAAACTCACCTGTACGAACTGTATTAGAGCTTAAAGTTGGCTTCACTGGGATTGAGACACAGGTGGCACACACTGGCATTCGTCGGCTAATCAGCATTAATCATTAAAGACCCCTCGGTGGCTGTCGCCTTATTCTAAATTTCAGATGAGAAACATGGAGCCTGGTACAAACCAATAAAAGGAACACTACATCTGCTCGTGTTGGGCAAACATCAGGGCAACATTATCAAAGTTTGTATATTTGATGGTATATCGTCAGCAGGACTGTCAGATTCTATAATAGCAACATTAAATTTAGTCTTTTCATCCTAACCAATCCTGAACCAGGGGAACAGACAGCATCTCCTGTTAAAGCCACAGCAGCCTCACAATGAATACTCTTCAATTAGGCTGAAATGCCACAGATTCAGCTGTTGTTATTGAGGGCTCGGCTCCAAAAATGACTCTAATGAGCATTTGTTTTTAATCAAGAACAAGGTACACCGAGTCTCCTGGAAAAATGCAGATGCTTTTTTATGCTTTTTTGTCACTGTTGCATTTAATGGCTGTGTGTGACAGATTAAATGGAAGGTAGCAAGTCCTTGGGCCCGGCAGGAATGCTGCTTGAAAACTGCCAATTTCATTTGCAGGCTGTGAGGAAGAACTGGGCTGCTGACATTCATTACTGACAACATGTCATTAGAAAACCAATTTTCACTTTGGGAAACTTTCAAGTGTAGGCTTTTCAGACTTTTTACATTTAAACAGAAATGCAGGAAGGAGTCTCTTTTCAACTGATTTTTAAACTGGTAAATATTCAGAATTTTTTTGTGTGTGATTTGAATGCAATCCAGATATTTTTATTTTATTCCAACATACCTCGATCCATTTATTGTGTGAGTAATGTTAAGTGCTGTCTCTTCAATCAACTTAACATTAACGTCCAAAGAATCGAGGATTTAAGGACACTTTAAAGAGATGAAGTTGTTACATTTAAAGGTCAGCCATCAAACTGAAGCAAATTAGCCTATTTAAACTCATCTGTACAGGTGGAGGGGGAGAGTGGCCACCCTATCGCCCCCTCCAAGCATCACAGGTGCTATTTTCTTTTCCTGAACCTGAGCCGTCCCTGCAGCAGCTCCTCGGGACTCTGTGCACGTCTGTGCGTGGTCAGAGATTCACCACAGAGTGGCTGCGGTCCAGACACGGTGGATTCAGCAGCAGTTGATTCAAAGCTGTTGAAAGTACTGTTGATACAAACCTCCCACCAACCACACGTTTATTGTGAAGTGCAGACAGGAAATGTTTTGGACTTTCAGCAACATGGTGACACTTGTTATAGAGCGTTTCTATACAGCTCTTTGGTGCTACAAAAACACTGTTTAGCTTGGTGTCAGGGTTAGTGGACGAGCACGATCTTCCATGTTTAGTCAGCTGATAGCAGGCATGTAATGTGTAACAGCAGAACATCAGTTCAAACATGCCAGAGTTTAGGATGAGAGATACTTTGTTAATACTTGGCTCATACTGCGGGTGATAAGCTGAGCATCTCCTCTCAGCACAGCAGTAACATATAAAAAAGTCCTTAAAGGTTCAGGAGGTTAAGGAGTCCTTGTGGCGGGGCGTGGCCTGCGGTGCCGTGCAGGGAAGGCGGACGCACCTGCATGGCATCTGCAATCACGCCCCGCCGACTTAAATATTGTAATGGGTGCTGTATTTGTGGTTGTTGTTGGGATAATGTTGAGCGGGCGGCGGGAGAGCTGCAGCTCTGTGAGCATTGTGAACAGCAACCGTGCGAGTCAATAAAGTATGCTGCATAGCATGAATGTGTCATCGGGTCTGCCGTGGTCGTTTACAGTCCTGTATCTTTGTGTGAGATTTAAGCCCCACTTAAAAGATCCTGCCTCCACCACTGCAGTTTCTTCTGTCAATAAAACAGCATTCAAATAACTCTCAGGTGTATCTGATTCACTCATAGCAGAGGCACATCACCTAACACATTGTTCATCTCCAGTTAACTAGAAATATGATGATTATTTAAGTGTAGCACAGAAGACAGAATGATGGTGCAGCAGAGCCAGTCTGTGGTGCACTTCAGGAAAACTCACAAAACAGACAAAAAAAAAGATAAGGAGGGAAATGTCATTGGAAGGGTTTTACAGGTGGAGGACAATACCTGGACTCTACAGAGGTTGCACAGGAAGTTGAACTCTTCTAGGACAGCATATCAGTGAGTCTCCCAGCATGATCTCAGGAGCATGACAGAGATTCCAGGAACAGCAAGCTGGACAGGGCCGTAAACTGTCTGCAGGGCCAGTATGTGTGGAAGGAGGAGCAGGATGCGCACGGCCAGAGCTACAAAATGACCTCCAGCAACCACTGGTCTGAATACTCCTGACCATCAGTCAGAACTTCAGGGGGGTGACCTGAGGGCCCGACGCCCTCTAGTGGGCTCTGTGCTCACTGCCCCGTGGAGCCCGACTGGTATTTGTATACCAGAACTGGCAGGTCCACCAGAGGCACCCTGTGCTTTTCACAGACGAGAGCAGGTTCAGCCTGAGCATGTGTGACAGATGTGAACATGTCTGGAGAAGTCGTGGAGAACGTCGTTTAACATGAACGGTTTAGTGGTGGCTCAGTCTGGAGACGCACATCCATGTGGAGACATAAGCCAGGCCATTAGAAGTCAGAATGAGATTCTTGGACCACTATCAGTCCTTATGCTGATGCAGTGGGCCCTGGGTTCTACCTGGTGCATGACAACACCCGGCCTCGTGGGCACTGACACCACTGATTGGCGCCCATGTTCACGTGTTCCTGATGCTAATGTTAGCAGTGCCAGGTAGCACCTCAGGAGCTCAGTGATGCTCTGGTCCAGATCTGGTAGGAGGTCCCCGAGACAGCGTCCATCGTCTCATCAGGATTTGTTTTGTCAGAATGGACCAGGCTGCTGCATCATTTTTGTTCTCTCGGATTTTCACGGCGTCTTTGACTTCAGCGCTGTGGTCGCTGATCATTTTCATTTCCATCAAATGATGCGACTTCCTTTCGTTCCCAACACATCACCCGCTCCACGTCAGTATAGATTTCCTATTGAGATCTCATGTGTTTTCTTAATTCTTAATTATAAACATCTTTAAATTTATTTGACTCTTTTTTTTATTTTCTGACCACGTATAAAATTGATAAATTAGACCGGGGCTAACAGAAACACGATACTCAGAACTGAAACCTATGAAGTGACGAAGGGAAGCTCGTGACCCAAATTATTTGTTGTTGAACATCTGACGGAGCAGACGAGAGAAACTCAGCCAAACAGAAACTACGATGAACAGTCTGCACATATCATCAATACTGTAAAGAAATATAACATTCATTAAATGTGGAAAACTTCAAAACCATCAGTGAAGTATTTAAAAATAATTCAACATTTATTAAATGCTGAGAATGATTTCATATTTCTGTGGAATATTGGAGAGGAGTGAAACATTTATTAGATTTCTTTTAGGTGGAAAAACACATCCAGCATATTTGTTAAAAGTTAATGAAGACTCGCGCAATCACAAGCTTCATATTTCAACAGATTTCCCAGCTGCAGCCTTTGAGATGAATGACTGTGGTTTGTGACAGCAATGATCAATGCGCTCTATTATACACAGCAAGTGCATCACTGTGAAGCACGTTTCTGAACCTGCAGTCCTAAAAACATTTGTTTACACTTCGTTATAATTACAAACATTTATGCGCGCTTTTCAGGAATTATTAATTGATGTTTCCATTTGTTTGTCATTAAGTGACCTCCACAGCGTGTTGTAGGTTTAAATTTAAATCTTGCTTAGTGCACAACTTTACTCTCGCTTCTGTTTTGCGTAAACAGAGCAGCTCTATTAATGTCGTGTATTATCACCAATAATTCTTGAATTTCATTACCGTGGGCTGCTGACGTGCATTGATTAATGGTTGTGTTTACTGCCTGTGTTGACACAGTTTTCCAGTGTGGGACACCAGGTGGGAGATATAAAGCCTTCAAAAATCTCACAGTGCTCTTTTAATTGCCACTATGAGGCTGAGCTAAATGTTTCACCCATCTTGTGCACACACCACATCGTGTGTGATGAGAATCGCTGTTACAAGAAAAGGTTGGGGGCAATGCGACAGTCCTCTGCTGCAGGACCAGTATGGAGTGGCAGGCTAACTGATAACAAGGGGGCTGATCTGCACAAAAGACTGACCCGAACTCTTTATTAATACAGCAAAGTCTTCCAACAAACATCTGGGGATTCACCAGTGGCATCAATGGGTCTCAGTGGAGGTCATTACAGTGGGGATGAGCTGGTTGTCCTTACAACATACAGAGTATTCACTGACAGTTCAGCAGAGAGTAAGGACAAAGCTGTGTGCGTGCAGTCAGTGGACCAGTGTGGAAGGCAGTCATAATTGGGGACACACATATGGCACTGGGGACGTAGAGGAAGTAAAACCCTAATTCCAAAAGAATGCAATCGTCTGGAAATCTCACATCTCATCTACAGTAGAACAGATCCCATTTAAAAACTGTTTAAAGTAAGAATGAGTTTTCTATGGAAGCCCGTTTATGCCACAAAAAAAAAGTATCCATAACTCGAAATTTCGACTTATTAACTCAAAATTTTGAGAAAAGCAACTTGAACTTTCGAGTTAGGTCTGCCAATCTGCAACCTACGTGAATGATTTCATTTCCTTGTTACCTGGAAGGATATGGTGCAGAGGAATGCACACTCAAAACCGGTTCACAACAAACTGGCGCTTTCAAGAGTACGTTTGCTGATAGTAACACCATGTGATTCAGTGAATAACACAAGGATTTCATCATTTGTGAAGCTGAAAATACTCAGCAATTTGTGCATTCATGACTGGCTGTAATACTGGTAGCTTAGCTGTAGCGTTTGTAGCTGAGGGCTTCCGGGTAACAAGGAAATGACGTCATTCACGTAGATTACTGATTGGCAGCGCTAACTCGAAATTTTGAGTTATTAACTCAAAAATTTGAGGAAAGGAAGTCTCAATTTCGAGCTACTTTTCTTGAAATTTCGAGAAAATAAAAGTATCCATGACTCAAAATTTCAAGTTATGGATACTTTTTTTTTTTTTTTAGGAGGAAACGGGCCTCCATAAGTTTCATTTTAACTTTGATGGCAGAAACATATCAAATACTCCACCGTGGAGTCTCCCCTCTGTTTTTATCAATGCTCCGCTAACATCTGGAAACTGAGGGGAGCAGTTTCTGGATTCTGGGGAGGAATGTTGTCCCATTCCTATCTGAAGGAGGATTCCCAACACTCCTGGGTCTTCTCTGAAGTATTTTTGTTTCACGGTGCTCCAAATGCAGGTCTGGACTGCAGGCAGACTGGACTCTTCTACTTTAAAGCCATGCTGTTGTAATAGTTGCAGGGTTAGGGTTAGCATCGTGGTTGTTCTACAATAGCACTGACGGTGTCTTTCCAGATGTGGCACTAATGTACCTCTATACTATCAGAAATACACAGATACACTGGCTGACAGTGGCCCTCCCCTCTTCAGTCACAGAATGACAAAAATGATTTTGACTTGTCTGACCTCAGAACAGTTTTCTGCTTTGTTTCAGTCCATTAAACGACGCGTTGGTTCAGAGAAGACAGCGGATTCTGGATCTTGTTCACATGAAGCTTCTTCTGTGCAAAAAACCCATCAGCCCAGATGAGAGCTGTGTCCACAGTGATGTCTGGAAGTGTTCCCATGCACTGACTTCATGTCTGTGTTAATGCAGCGCAGCCTGAGAGCTGTACGATCAGGCACACTGGTACTCAGCCTTGCCCCTTACGCTCAGAGATTTCTTTAAATTCTTGGAATCTTTGGATGATATTATGTGCATGCACTGTGCATGTACTGTATTTGATGAGATAGTCAAAGTCTTTACAATTATACGCTGAGAAACATTCTTTCAATTGTTCAACAATTTGCAGACAAAGTTTTTTTTAAAGGTTCAAAACGTTGCTTGTGGCTCCCTGGCTCATTTGCTTTTAACCTTTAACCTTTACAAGTCTTTACAACTGTCCATTGATAAGAGGATAGTGTATCATGGGTTGTTTTGGGGGGGGGAAAGCTTGGCTGGGGGTAGGTCGTCTTGTAAATTTTAAAAAAGGGAAACTTGAAGAGTTGAATCTGGGATCTTTGATGCATCAAAGCTTCAGCTTTGTAAACGCCTTCTGATAAGTGTATATGTTTCTCCTTCCAACAACAATTATTTTTCATCTGCTTTGGCTGGAGAAACTGCTACAGACAGATGGCCCCAGTATCATCGTTTCCCTGTCACTGATGGTGGCAGACTGGTAAACCTCTGCCCACCTACCTCAGAGAAGCTGATCTGCTGCCAGTTAACCTAACCAGTCACATAATGTTCCCATAGATGCTTCATTTTAACATCACTTACTTTTTTTGTTGCTCCCAACAAATTCAACATGAGCAAAGATTTTATATGAAGTAGTAAAATGTTTCTATTTAAACCTTTAATATGTTTCTATGTTCTAATGTGAAAATATATAGTTTTATGGGATCAAATTGTTGTGTTCACTTCCTGTTTACAAGTTTTTTGGAACAGGGTTGTAGCAGTTTGGACAGTCTGAACAAAAGCAACACATAACAGAGAGCTAACACTCCTCACCAAACCATCAGTCTCTGTTGTCTCTGTGTGTAATGATGACGTGCACAGTGGGTTGATGTCGCCTGCATACAGACTCACTGACTCCTGCTACAGAAGCATCACACCAGGATCTCTGTTTGTCAGCTCATAACAGGAACCTGACGCTGCACTTCAAACAGACTCTGGACTATAGAAGATTAAGATTAAGGTTTTTTTATTTCTTCAAGTAACTGAGAAAACAGCAATTTGAAGAGTTTTGATATGTAATTTCAAAGTGTGTTGCAGACTGTGATACTGTTGTCAGTTTTACTTGATGATCAATAAACACAACAAAGTGCTTGGAGAAGAAAACAAGACCAGAAAAATTGCAATGATTAAAACGATTAATAAATAAATAAATAAAAAACCATTAACACATCTTATAAATTTATCGATAAGAAAGAGGACATTCCCAAATGACTGGAAAAGGGCTGTAGTTACTCCAGTCTTTAAAGGAGGCGAGTGTGATTTGATATGTAATTATTGTCCAATTTCCATACTCCCTGTTCTTTCAAAGGTGCTTGAGAAGGTTGTGGCAGCACAGTTAATTGATTACTTAGAGACTAATCTACTGCTTCATCCAATGCAGTTTGGTTTTAGACCAAACTTTTCCACAGAAATGGCAAATTGCTATTTTGTTCAAAATATTAAGTGTAATTTGGATAATGGTAGTGTTGTGGGTGCAGTGTTCCTTGACCTAAAAAAGGCTTTTGACACTGTCAGCCATGACATACTTCTTTCTAAGTTGATAAAATCTGACTTTTCAAAGCAAGCAGTTGATTGGTTTGAGTCCTATCTTCACAAAAGAGAACAGTGTGTGAGCGTTGATAAAGAAAAGTCGTCCATGTTGGAAAACAGAATCAGTATTCCCCAAGGATCTGTTCTTGGCCCATTGCTATTGGGCCAAGAACGATTTGCCTGCCAGTTGTCCAAAAGCCAACTGCCAACTTTATGCAGATGATGCAGTTATACACGTACCAGCTAAGTCACCTGGTGAAGCAGCAGACACCTTAACGATAAATCTAAATGGTGTCCAAAAATGGCTGGAACAAAATCATCTTGTATTGAACTTAAAAAAAAAACAGTTTCTATGTGTTTTTCAATTAGGAAACGAAGTTCATCTGATGATTTTAAAATCAACCTAGGGAACGAAGAAATAAAGGAGGTCAAAGATTTTAAGTTTTTAGGAATAATCTTGGATCCACATCTTAAATTTGACAAGCATGTAAAGAAGATTTCTAAGACGGTCAAGGCTAATCTGAATTGTTTTAAGTTAATTCGGCACTATATACCCACCTCAGCAGCTCAGTTATTTATGCATTCCATGATATTCTCTCATTTTTCATATTGTATGACAGTTTGGACCCAAGCAGCACCATCTACAATTCAGCCTGTGGTATCCTTATATAACCAATTTTTAAAAATAATGGATAAAAAATCTGTTCGGTGGCATCACTGTCACATTTTAAAGAAATATAATCTACTTAGTTTTAAGAGTTTTAATCATTTGTGTTTTCTTAAATTAGTTTTTAAATGTATAAATAGGATGGCCCCAGAGTGTCTCAATAGATACATCCAGAGACAAGATAGTATTCGTATTACTAGGAGTAAGGTGAACGGCAACTGCAAGATATTATATCGCAGATCTACATTCGGTCAGTCAGCTTTTTCTATAAAGGCCTGCCATCTGTGGAGCACACTTCCAACCCAGGGCTCTAGAGTGCAACCAAATTTTTGGTGCGACTAAAAAAAATATTTGGTTGCACCGGTGCGACCAACTGTTCGGGTAACAAAAAAAAAAAAAAAAAAAAATCTCTGCAACTCTCCGTGGTCAACAACAGACACACATTATGCCCCTATCGTGGACTAAACCAATCAGAGATAGTCAGGGGCGGGACCTCTCTGATTGGCGGTGGTCCAGTTGAAAGTGCAGGTGGAGAGAGAGGTCAGTAGCTTGAATAAAGCGATATCGATTCATTAAATCCTGAATGGACTTTTAAATATAAATGTATTTTGCCAGAAACGCCAGATTCTCAGATTAAAGCTCACAAAACTATTTCAACAACCACCAAACAGCAAATAAGAGCAGGTACATGGACTCCACACAAAGACGTAAACACAGACCCGACGCATCAGAATCAGCTTTGTCTTTCTCGGCTTTCTCACTCGACGGCCCGTAGACGGACACCCCGTCGGAGCTCACCGATTCTGATGCGTCGGGTCCGCTCTGTGTTTACGTCTTTTTGCGCTGATTCTGAGCTGCAGGTTTTGTCTCTCCAACCAAAATTCGCGGAGCCAGCAGCAAAAGAAGCAGCAAACTACGCTTCACATTTGATCAATGTCGTCATGAATTCCCTCTTACTTTTGCTGTTTTGCTTCCACCACGATAAAAACCACACTTCATGCACAGCTCTCTCTCTCTCTCTCTGTACTTCAAGAACAGTTTCCCGTCTCAAATCTCTGTTTTCTGCATTATTCATTTGCTTATTACCCACCAGTCTACCGTTGTTTACAGCGCTGTCTTTTTCTTTTTTCACTTAAATGACCTCGGACAAGAAAGCCTAATTTCTGCTGTTCAATACTGAAGAAATTTATACTTTTTAAAATTTTGCAAAATTACAGAATATTGCAGAATATTTTTAAGGTTATCTTCTATAAAAAGCCAGACCAGAAAAATCTCCTTCATGTTTTTCCTGTTTTATTCTCAGTTACTTTGACACAAAGGCACCTGCTGTGATGTTCACAATTCTGATGAAGTCTCACATGTATCAGTACTGATAAATGATCAGGATTATAATATTTCTGACTGTCTGAGGCTAAATTGAATAGAATGGATCATAGAAATCAGTGATGATACCCAGCCCTAGTGAGCAGCCTAGGCCCGACAGAAGTGGATGTAGCTGTGGGTAATGAGAAAAGATGAAAAGAACTATTGATAACTTTTTTGTTAAGTTAAGGACTGATCGGTCTGAAATTCAAAGCCAGCTCTGACACAGTGCCATCAATCTTTGAATGCTGAAAAAGCACAGTGTATCCAGAAAACACATTATATGCTGCGATAAATGCACTGCCCAAGTGTCCCCTCTCCCCACTGCCTTTCAGCAGCAGGCAGCAGCAAACAGGTCGTCAGAGGAGCCGAGATGATGATTAAGTTTAACATTTTCTACAATATTGACAAAGCACTTTAAGCACAAGACTGTTAGTTAATGATTTAGAAATGAATACTGTCTGTATGGACTGCAATTTCCCCCCCAAAAACGTGCACATGTAAAACTGCGGTGTTAAGCGATGCGGTTGAAAAATGTGAGTGCGCCTAACTTTTTAAAGTTAGGCGCACCGGTGCGCCCATGGCAAAAAGTTAGTCTAGAGCCCTGCAACCGATATCAAATTGATTACAGACATTAGATCCTTTACATTGAAGGTTAAAGTGTGGTTAAAGGGAAATCAAAGATGTAGTCATTTTAATTTTATTTTAAATTATTGTCTATTAACTGTAATTGTATTTATGATGTAATTTGGTTTTATGAAAATGTATGTTTTATTGTAAAATGTATCTATTTAGATTGTAAGCCCAACAAGGGACAATTATTGAAAATTAGCAGTAGCTATAAACCTATGTGCGGTACATCAGTTTCATGTCTTGCACTTGAACTATTTTAAACTGCACTGTCCCTTTTAAATAAATAAATTCAAATTCAAAAAATGTAAATTAGATAAAGTTTGTGACTCGTGACTCTGAGCTGTGAAAGCAGCCTGTAAATCCAAGTAAATCCATGAAGGTAATAAACTGAATTACAACCATACTGACTGCAGAGCTCATGCTAGACAGCCCATAAATCCTGTTGTTCAGAACATCTGGGAAGTGTCCTGAATGGTGATTGTAAAGAAGAGAGAAAGACATAAACGATGTCGTCTACATTTAGCAGCAGGGCTTCAGACAGCAGCCTTCAAAGACACGTGTGACAGGTCTGTGCCCACAGATGGCTCCACTGGACGCCGAACACGACTGATGTAAACACCGTGTGGAGCTCAGCTGCTAAATCTGGTTTGAATCTTTGTTTCTTCTTTTTGGCTGATGTGTAACGTCGGTGTGCCACAATGATAAGATGGGTCACCAGTGTTGGGGAGTAATGGAGTACATGTACCGCCGTTACGTATTTAAAATACAAAATATGAGTAACTGTATTCTGTTACAGTTACCGTTTAAAAAGGTGGTATTTAGAATACAGTTACTTTGCTGAAATAAATGGATTACACGGCGGTCTTTTCCTGTTTCATATGTTCGGCTGTCCCCTCTCTATTTTTGGAAACCCAAACAAAACACACATTAAGAGGCTCCAATGTCTGTGTCTCAATCTCACGGCCCATGTCACCTCTACTTGCAGCCGCATAATGATGTGAAGAAATATTTTTTTTAATTATTATTCAAAAATGATTTAATATGAAGGCAATAGCAGAGTGTTACAGGCATGGCTCTAAAGCATGTAGCCTCATGGGCAGTGTAGTCCGTGCTGCAGGGAGAATGGACTGCCATACCCGTTATGTGTCTGTGAGCGAGGAGGGAGAGAAAGGGAAAGTACGAGCTGTCACGGAGCAGAAACGGGAGCTGGAAGCATGTAAATATAATAATAACCACTGCAGCCAAGAAGAGTGCCTGACGAGCCCAGCTGTAAGTAAGCTATTAAGACTCGACTGTACACTGTGTTCGTGTTTTCCTCCCAAACAATAAGTTCCGTTGGAGCAGCCTTTCAACGCCTCTCTCTGTCTCTCGCTAGCAAAGTTGACCCAGACAACAAAGTAAAGCTAGTTTTCAGCTACGAGCCCGACACGAACCCGACGTATTAGCCAGAGGTCCCTTTACTACGGTTCGGAGCCGCAGACCTGTTTTATATACGCGAGGAATAGTTTTCTATACGAGATCGCTGCAAAAGGTGCAGCCTTACCTAATGTCCACCTACTGTTACTCATTTATATTAAGATTTAAACATCTAGTTGGTATTGGTATGGAGAGTAACCTTCAGTAATAGGGCTTTGGAGTTGACATCACGCCGCAGTGCATTGTGGGATCGCGGCGCCATGACAGAAGGCCACAAATCAAAACAAACACACTGTGTTGGAAGCAGGACTGTCAGAACCATGCTTAAAATCAGCGCAAAAGACAAAGGGCTGTATCGCGACCGATTGCGCCCAGACGCCAAGAAACGGTACTTGGAAAAAATAGCGTGCATCGGTAATGTGGACCCGTATGAAATAAGGCAGTGGAGCGGAAACCCAGACAGCCTACCGCCGTTGTCCTATCCCGATATTTTCGCGTACCTTGTCTGTGGAGTCAGCGCATACATGGCGAATAAATAAATGATAAATTCCTGGAGGCGCACATCTAATTCACAAACGGTTGGGTACAAGATTTGGCCGTTTTTAAGCCTCCACGTTGTGAGTACGTTGACCATATGACCAAGATACAGCCAGAGGTTGCACATAACATTGACTTCTCCTCAGCAGCTGCCCCCAAAATTACTCTAGATGAAGGATTCACGATTGATGCCAGCTGTGCGTTGCCATGTAAATAGTTTGCATTTCATGTGTACCTGCACATGTACTTGCTAAGTACATGTGAACAGATCTTGAATAAAAAAAATAAACATACTTTTCATTTCTGTTTTATTGAAACCACTTTACAGAAAGTACAATTATTTACAATGAACTGTACAACACAGCAGTTTTATGAATATTCAACAAGAGCAAGTTTCATTTGGCCCTGGTTTGACAACCACACTGGGGCACATATTCACCAAAACACAGCACACCTTAACATTCTCATCAAGCAGTGTTGTGTCTTCACCCTCACATGATATGAGTAACTCCTGTCCACAGCGTCCATGACATGGTGATTTTGTTGTTGGTCTTCTGTCAGATCTTCATCTATTACTTCTGCACGGGGCACACCTTCATTCTCTGCAGCTGCATAATGAAAGCCTGTAAGATAAAATTAGTGCATACACATAAGGTAAATGTACACCAGTATTTCAGGTGCGTGATTCATCTGAAAGTTATGTGCAGATTAGCGTACAATGAGCGCAATTTTGTATGTTTTTGGGGCGGGGGTTACCTCCGATGGGTGTTCTTTTTCGCTTTTGTTGCACTCGCCTTGCGTGCCGGTCCGAGTCTGACGTCTTCGTTTAGTAATATCGGATACATGAGATCCCTCCCGTTGCCTCCAGGAGGGGAAACGATGAAAAGAGAGCCCATTTTCCAGCTTCTTGCCTTCCCTATCGTGTGATCTAACGTTGCAACCGACAACACAGCACGTACGAACCATAGCTGACGCTTCCGTGTGCTTCGTTTGGCCTACTGTCATGGCGGGAGGGGGCGTGGCCCCCCTCCCGTGACATCACGCTCCAAAGCCCTATAGTAATAAATCACACAGCAATAATACATTCATGTAGTTGTAAAAAGCATGATAATATATTAGGTAATCCAAAGTATTCAGAATACGTTACTCTCATTGAGTAACGTAACGGAAAACGTTACAAAATACATTTTGGGGCATGTAATCTGTAATCTGTAGTCAAATACATTTGAAAAGTAACCGTCCCAACACTTAGGGTCACACACATGTATTCCTCTTTAAACTAAGCTCTGTGAGCCTATTTAGATTTAAAAAAGCATAAATGCAATAATATCATAAATGACACCAAACAGTGCTGACAGCAGTCTCTGTCTTATCGCTGTGATTCCTATGAAAATGAGCCATTTCCAGTAGTTTGTCATGCTTGCTGTTGGTGAGTGATTCACACTCACTGTGGTTGTGTTTGACTTTTTAAAGGTTCGACATGTTGCATTGATAAAGGTACAGTAGAGTACAGTAGAGCACAGTAGAGTATATCACAGGTAAAGCTTGGCCAGGCACATGAACATCTCTCCGCTCAGGTCTGAGCCTCTCTCATTGGTTAACTAAGAACACGGTGCATGTTGTGATAAAACAAATTTAAAGAGTTTGACTGGAATCAGATACTTTGATGCTTCGAAGCTTCATGCATGGAGGCTCTGATCGCTGTGTGCAGCTCTCCTAACAGCAGTCAGACGTGTAAACAGATGGTTCCTGTTGTCAAAATCCTAAAAAACACACTGCTGCATTATTTTGCTGACAATAAGAATAAACATCTGGACACACGTCTTTATGTTCATGCATTCTTTTTATTCAGCGCACATGCCGACATACTCACCTGTGTTTGTATTTATGCATTTCTACAGTTTCACACTGATATTAAGGACATGTTATTGAATCATATACTTCTATATCCTCACACTGGAATTAGTTGGTTGGCAGCTGCATTTAAAATAATCCAGTTTGAGTAACTGATTCATGCACAGCCCATATGATGCTGTGAGACAGGAACATACATGTGCACTGCACACACGTGTGTTGCTTTGCTTGGACTGTGCAGAGAAAGTGTTTCTGTGTTTCTGCCACACGAGCTGCTTTATAAAGGATGTTTTTCAGTGCAGCTCTCTCTGCAATAGTCTGCTAAATAATTTAAAAATGAATCCAATATGAGAGATCACTCACCTTATTTTCCAGCTTAGCTGTATTAGATGCCGTTCTGTCCTGTTGTTTGCATACAGACTATCTCATATAAAATAATCTCTGAACTGGAGACTCTTCCTGTGCCCACTGAAGGCTCTGAGTGTCAGTCCCACTTAATCTTTGTCGTTCTGTAATGTATTATTCCAAAGATAATCCTACAGCAGCTTCATTCATTTGCATGTGATAATTGGTTTGCATCGGCGAGTGCAGCAGGTAATTGCCAATAACCAAGTATTTGGGCTTCTCACCAACGACGAGGCGCAGACAAATAAATTGATGGTGAAGTCAACCGACGCGACTCAAGGTGAGCTTTCCACTTCACAGTCTGAGCATAATGCATGCTTATGTGGAGATGCAGCCTCAATCCTATCAGTACGTGTCAGACACAGAGTCCCTGCCGAGGCCTTAATTGCAACTCTCGCTAATCCCTTTGCTTGTTGGGTCCGCGGCTGCTGATGGTCCTTTACAGATGGATAATCGTCAAAGCTCGTTGGGAAAGACCGTGCACACCTGCCTGCCTTCGTGCACTGTGATGAACATTTTTTTGCATTGCAGGCATTTTGGTGTGAGTCTGAACTCAGACGTCCACGTTACTGTTTAAGTGAAAAAGTGAAGATCAGATTTCAGTTATAATCGCAGGTCGTTTTCCAACAGCGATAAATGACAAAGATGACGCACGTCGCTATTATATGGTGAAAAAGCACAGGGAAAAAAAATCATTTTTACTGAATTAATTGTGTAACAACAACAAAAAATGAGCTGTTATGTCTGGCTGCTGACATCTGATCAAAGTACAGGTTTAATATTATATTTCGAGTACTTGCTGACTCATAAGTCACTTTGTCGAGTTCATTCACGGCGTTTCTGAAATACACACTTTTCTTTACACATTCATCAGAGTCCAGGGAGGAAACACAAACGACTCGGCTTTGCTTGTGATGTTATATTTTACCAGTAAAATCATCTGACATGATTATACTGTTCAACCTTTTAATACTTAATGGTGACTGGGAGGATGAAGCAGTGGTCCAGACTGGTCCTGTTGGAGCTTCTCAGCGACTCGTGCTGCAGCCAAAGTCCTGCTTTAACCTGGATTTTAACATCTTAAAGTACTAAATTAAAGAAGGCTTCACTTTCTGGCTTCTTACATTTAAATCTTTGATGTTTTGTCAAACGTTGCTCATCTGTGAGGTCCTGCTACTGTTTGCATTTACACTGTCGAGAGCCAACCCCAGTATGGGGTCCTGCAATCCTGTGAGTGAAGTGCTGCACCTGGATATTTGATTGGTTTTTCACTGGAAGGAAGCAGACATGCTGATATCACCAGTTACATTAACGATGCTCTCCAGGGAGCTTCTGGTACCTGCGACGGTTTATGAGTTTATATTTCGATATCAAAGCCAACAGTGTCACACCTGCTAATCTCACTTTCCCTACATTCACAATAGGAGCTTATGTGCTCTGACCCATCCAGCTCCACCCGAGGCTTATTGCCGGCATCCAGGGCTCGGACCTCTGAGTGGCAGATTAGTCCTTCAGCAAGTCATCGGTGCAAACATCGGGAGGAGGAAAAGGATGATCGCATACAGTGCCAACACTAAATATTAGACCAAAAGATTGTATGAGCGCATGAATCCTAGAAGCCGTTGTTATTTATCAGGCACAAGTCTGGGCTGGTAAATCAGGACTGTGGCCTTCTGCTGCCACTCTGCATTTAACGCACATAAAACCTCACTTCAGCTGAACGACTCAATGACAGACACTCTGAGCTTTCAGCTGTAACAGTGATCGTCAGTTAGCCAGTACCTCGTGGTTCAGGCAGCATGTAATTACATGTTCACAGACGTGACTGTCAGTGAGTCACGTGTGTGGTTTCTGCATGCGCTTTACAAACATGGACGCTGCATTTCGAGCACGATCCTGTGCATCAGCAGCGTTAACAAAAATGCTGTGATTGAAAATATTTAGCGTTTTTGTTCATAATGTCACAAAAACATAAAAAATGCACAAAATGTTCCTGCTAAAGCTGCATTACCTGTCGAGGTATAATTAATAGGTACGACAGGTGCAGTGGTGCTGCAACAGAGACAGGCTATTCAGCCATGTTTCCCAGTTTGTGTGTTTGTTGTTATCGTCCTTCTCACGGAGGAAACCGTCAGCATGTCTGCGTCTCTCACAGGTTTTAAGAGCTAAGGTGGGCGTAACACAGACCAACTCGCAGTCGCATGTTTTTCATGTCGCCGTCAGAAGGAGCGAGTTTGATGTGAATCAGACCGAGTAACCCGAGCTGCTGATGTTGAGCGGTTAGAAGAGGTTAGCTGCAGTGTTGCATGAGAGGAGTCGCCGTCCTATCAGTGCAGAGGCACAAGAAGGACACTCGGCTTTCCCACTGTGGTGTGTGAGAATGAGGTCTGTAACCCTGGAAACAGCAAAATCACAGTTGCAAAAACATTAAACCTTTTGAGACAAAGGACACATAACAAGATTGGTTTAATCAATCTGTTAAATCGATGGCGTGGCTCAGGTCGAGGCTGTATTAGCACAGAGGACTGACAGCACATCAAATTCATTTAGAGTTTTGGTGTCTTTGTTTAATAGCTGCAGATTTTAGGTAGTACATGAAGGCTCACATGTCTTAACTGAATAGGAACAGAGTATCATTTGTACTTAGATCCTCATTAATCATAATGTATTGAAAGCATATCATCAGTGCTGCAGACATAAATGAGTGTGTGTCACATGTGTGAAAGGTTTCCTGGGACTGTGGAGGTCTGTGTGCACCCTGCAAACTAAAAGCACACAGAATGTGATTTTCATGCTCTCTGTGGTGTTCTTGGTAAAATGTGGGAGTGCGTCATGATGTGTACACTTTGTGTACAACCTTTTTTTCATAAAGGAGCAGCTTCAGTTTAGCTACAGTGGGACTTTTTAAATGTTATTACAATGATCTCAGGAAAAAAGTATTTTAATGAACTGAAGACGCTTCAGACTGGATCTAATCCAGACAAACAGACTCATCCACCTTTTCTCCGGCTGCTTGGGGTGGCTGAGTTGGGATCTGGAAACTATTCCAGCGATCAGGTGAGAGGTGGAGTGCACCACAGCACTGACACAGACACACAACCACGCATGCTCTCTGATGATGTCACCAGTTTGCCTCACAAGCATGTGCAGGAAAATCAACACAGCACAGGGACAACATGCTGACATGTCCTTGCCCACAAGGAGGCCCAAACCCAGAGCCTTCTCTCTGTGAGGCCGAGCAGACCGCTGCACCTCTGTGAAAACCAAATCACCGAAGTACGTGTGTGAAGGTTCACCCAGGTCATTGTAGTCTGAGGAGCTTGGAAAGAAAAGCGTCTGGACTTTTTCAGGTTTCTTGAAGATGTTTCATCCGAGAAGCTTCTTCAGTTCTAAGATCAACTGGTGTAGAGGAGTGTCCCCAAGAGGGTCGTGGACCCCCTATTGATCCTCTACCTAACCACATGCGGCAAGGTGTGGAAATGGGGGTGGGTCACAATCAGCCAAGGCTTCAGGTGAGCCCACAGTAACGCATGCTGTCCGTGCATGTAAACACTGAGAGTATGAATAATGACCTAAAACTGTGCACGTGTTTGATGCTACACTGAGAAATCTCAGCAGGCGTACTGACCAAAATGTGCCGACCAAGACAAACAAATGTAATTTGTACAGAGTGGGGCTGCTTTCAGCCATGTAAACAGAGACAGATGCAGACATCATTACAACTGTCTGGCTTGTCATCATGTTGTCTTCTCATAAAGTTATTCTTGTGAAAACTGATATCTCCCTTTGTTCACATACACCACTGCATCTATCGGGCTTCTCCACACGCAGCTAAACACGAGAAGATGTTCTCTGATATTTCAACATACTGGAAGTAAAATTTTACACGTGCATAAAGTTAAGGGGTTAAAATCACACAATGCTGATAAACAAATAACCATAAAGTACTGACCACGACAGAGAAGGCTGTTAACAAATCTAATATGTACAAAGCACGGCTGCTTTCAGCCATGTGATGGATGCAGACAGATGAAAACACCATTAGATCTGTGTGGTGAAAACTGATATCTGCTTTTATACCTGCACCTCTGTTTATAGACGACAGGCAGAGAGTGAAAACACTCACATCTGCACAGTCTGTGCACTGCATTGCATGCACTTCTGCTGGAAAGCATCACTACAGCCAGAGAGGCTTAAAGAGTGTTTAAAATGTGTTTCTGATGGAGTTGGAGGAGCGCTGTTTGTAGCCCTCTGTGTTACAGCGACCTGCCTGTGCCTGTCATTAGATTTACTGTTGATGCTCCAAACGAATCCAGAGTTCGACCTGTTGTTGGGAAAACAGGAGCCCGGGTTAGTTTAAGCACAAAGTAAATGATGTTATTCCCTGTATCTGCATGTTTCTAATGCTTTGGTCTACAGACATGTTAAATAATGCAAAGAGTCCACTCGATGAGTCGTCATCTTAGTTTGAACACTTCTTTAATAATCTGTGGGATTATTTTGGCGACACTGCTTTTGTAAATCAGACAACCTGACTGAACCTGATCTGAGCTTTAAATCATTTCACTTTTAACTCGTTACCAGAGTTCCCTGCAGTTATTCTCCTTTCTTACTATGAAAGTGTGACATTTTCTCCAGTGGACTGAGTTTAGTCAGATGTGATTTCTCATGTTTTTTCACAAACACTACAAGCAGGGCCCCTTCAGTAATGTGTAATTGTGAGCACTGGGTGCACTGCAGTCAGTGCAGGTTAATTTCCTCAGTTGTATTATGTGCTCCACTCCAGGTTTATGGGCTCAAAATGTGGTCATAAATATTTTGTACTTGTAAATCAGGATTTGTATGTGTAAAAAGAATTTGTGTGTGTGTAAAAAAGATTTGTATGTGTAAAAAAGATTTGTGTGTGCGTAAAAAAGATTTGTATGTGTAAAAAGAATTTGTGTGTGCGTAAAAAAGATTTGTATGTGTAAAAAGAATTTGTGTGTGTGTAAAAAAGATTTGTATGTGTAAAAAAGATTTGTGTGTGCGTAAAAAAGATTTGTATGTGTAAAAAGAATTTGTGTGTTCGTAAAAAAGATTTGTATGTGTAAAAAGAATTTGTGTGTTCGTAAAAAAGATTTGTATGTGTAAAAAGAATTTGTGTGTGCGTAAAAAAGATTTGTATGTGTAAAAAAGATTTGTGTGTGCGTAAAAAAGATTTGTATGTGTAAAAAGAATTTGTGTGTGCGTAAAAAAGATTTGTATGTGTAAAAAGAATTTGTGTGTGTGTAAAAAAGATTTGTATGTGTAAAAAAGATTTGTGTGTGCGTAAAAAAGATTTGTGTGTGCGTAAAAAAGATTTGTGTGTGCGTAAAAAAGATTTGTATGTGTAAAAAAGATTTGTGTGTGCGTAAAAAAGATTTGTACGTGTAAAAAAGATTTGTGTGTGCGTAAAAAAGATTTGTATGTGTAAAAAAGATTTGTGTGTGCGTAAAAAAGATTTGTATGTGTAAAAAAGATTTGTGTGTGCGTAAAAAAGATTTGTATGTGTAAAACAGATTTGTGTGTGCGTAAAAAAGATTTGTACGTGTAAAAAAGATTTGTGTGTGCGTAAAAAAGATTTGTATGTGTAAAAAAGATTTGTGTGTGCGTAAAAAAGATTTGTATGTGTAAAACAGATTTGTATGTGTAAAAAAGATTTGTATGTGTAAAAAAGATTTGTGTGTGCGTAAAAAAGATTTGTACGTGTAAAAAAGATTTGTGTGTGTGTAAAAAAGATTTGTATGCGTAAAAAAGATTTGTACGTGTAAAAAAGATTTGTATGTGTAAAAAAGATTTGTGTGTGGACTTAGCCAAAAACCCCCTACAAGTTACACGTACGAATTTTGACCCTATTTTTCTTCCTTTCATCTGATTGGTCAATGTCATGTCAATCACAAATGTAATAATCCAATCAGAGAACAGATGGGTTTGGCTGTCGGAGGGACGCTTTTTTTGAACTGCAGGTCTTTGAAGGGAATAAATGCCCTTTTACATGCCAACTCAGCGTTTTCCTTCATCACCACGAAGGAAAACAGTCTGTGGTCGTCTGAGTTTGGTGATTTTTGTGTCACAGGTCTACATGCTTAATACAGAGACTTCCACAGCCTTTTCAACAGCGCTGCGGACCGCGGGGGACGGGCAGTGTTTTGGAAATGACAGTCTTCATTAGAAAGCTTTCTTCCTTATGAATTAGCATACATGTTTTTATTGAACATTTGAAGAACTAGCAAAAAAAACCAAAAACGAAACACTTGTAGAGGACATAAAGTCAGAGATAAAAACGACAAGGAGCAGGTGCATCTAGTACAGGTAGAGCTGCTGCAAAAACCCACAGAGCCCAGCAGCCAGCGCAACAAATTCTGGATCCTTTGCTTTTAGTTAGCAGTTAGCATTAGCAGCACATCCTGCGTCTGATGTGAAAGGACCTTTATGCTGCGCACTGTGACTCACAGCAATGGTCCCGGGTCAGCCCTGACTTTGTGTTAAACTAATCCTAAAGTAATGATGGTATTTCTAACCACTGATATACCACAACTTTATCCTTTCAACAGCTGCTGAAAATTAGCGGACCTAGCTGCTATAGGATATTTATATAGAGATCCTCCAGCTTCAAACTGTATTACCCTTCAAGGACCTGCAGTTCAAAAAAGTGCCCCTCCGACAGGCAAACCCATCTGTTCTCTGATTGGATTATTACATTTGTGATTGACATGACATTGACCAATCAGATGAAAGGAAGAAAAATAGGGTCAAAATTCGTACGTGTAACTTGTAGGGGGTTTTTGGCTAAGTCCACACACAAATCTTTTTTACACATACAAATCTTTTTTACACACACACAAATTCTTTTTACACATACAAATCCTGATTTACAAGTACAAAATATTTATGACCACATTTTGAGCCCATACAGGTTCAGCTATAGTAAAATCTGTATTGGTCTCATCTACAGGATAGAGGCAGTCTGGGCTTTATAATGGACGTATACTATTCTTGTAATAGGTGGTACCAGTACTGGTACCAAAAAAAGAAGATTTATTCATAACACACGGGAAAAGACCCAGGGAAACTGAGTTAACGATAAAAACTATTCAAAAATAACGATAAAAACGACTCGCAGCCCGGTACCGGTCCATGGCCCGGGCGGTTGTGGACCGCTGGTTTAGGCTGTTTGGAAGCAGATCTGCAGTTGCTTTCAAGTGATGATGATTGTTATTTATATGAAATTATTTTTTTAAACATATGATTTAGATTTGGATTAGACACAGAGTGAAACATTTTATTGACCATATATGTGTTCTTTAGCTTTCACCTCACCTGTGTGGACAGCCTTTGGGGTTGGATGTGGTGTGAGGTGGGTGGTAGCCAAAGTTGGGGGTCTGGGTGTGGGAACTAGTGATGTGTCGGTCGCAAACGAAACGGCTCTTAGAGCCAGATCTTTGACGTGAACGACGCGAGCCGGCTCCTTATCGCGAGCCGTGGGTTTTTTTTTCTTTCTCTCACCCTCTCTCTCTCTCGCACTTTTTCCCGCTTCACTCCGCACGCGAGCCTTGTGCTTTGCGCTGGGCAGAGGGGGGAGGGGCGGTAGTTACACTCGCAGTAGCACAGGAACAGAGCGGGAGGGAGAGAGAGAGACAGAGAGCCAGGGACAACAACGTCACATTAGAAAGGTATAGTAATCATCCACAACTATTTTCAGTTGCGGATGATAAAGGATTCAGAAAGTTTGTTCATGCAGGCCCATATGACAGAGAATGTGCATCTTCTTTTTGTTTTCATATTTTAATTTATATTTAATTGTGTTGTGGTTTGCAGTGTTTTGTGTTGTTTCATTTTAAATTTGTTTAAAAGGAAAAAGCTGAAAATTTAAATAGTTAAAAGTTGAAATGTGAATAGTTGATTTTTGTATTATATGATTTATTTATTACATTTTATGTGGAGTGAATAAATAAAAGTATATTTACGATGACCCCAAGAGACAAAGCACGTACAAAACACAGCAGAAGTGCTCCAGGATGCTAGGCGCAGTGTTGAGCTTTTGTTACCTAGTGGCTACACAAGCCAGCAAGTACCAACAACCGGATTTGGTGTGTGGTAGTAACAGGTAAATGAACATTTTTTTTAATTATTTGAATACATATGTTTGCCTGTGTATAAATACACAAACATGTGTGTTTATGTGTTTCATAAACACATATGTTTGTTTATGAAACATATGTTTTATGTTTTATATGCTTTCAATTGTGTAATTTAAGTGATCTAGGTAGCTCTGTTTTGGAAGGTCAGTTAACTCTAGAAATGTGTTTTGGAGTTTGTACGTGTCTCTAAGGGCCACCGTATGTATTTATATATAAACATATATAAATAAAACCACATTTTTGTTTACATTAGTAATTCCTTTTGTGCACAATTTTATATTGTTGTTAATAATAAATTAATTAAAGCGACAAAACAACCTGAAGAGCCGATTGGGAGCCGAAAGAGCCGGCTCTTTTTAGTGAGACGAGCCGAAAGAGCCGGTTCTCTAAAAAGAGCCGGATTCCCATCACTAGTGGGAACCCTGACATCACAGACTGGTCTCTGGGACTGGAACCACACTGGCAGAGGTGGAACCTGCACTATCACAGGAGGTGGAGCTCTGCTGAGCAGATCTGGTTGGGCTCAGCTCTGCAGGCAAGTGTTCAGGATCCTGCAGAAGGGCTGGACTCGCTCCCTTTCTGTGGATCGGTGTGGGGATACTTACAAGGCCCTGAATGAGCACTGCCATTCTGAAGGTTTTAGAAAGTGAGAAGGTGACCTCTGTGTGACTTCAAGTCAAGGTAAAGGTAGAAGGTAAGGCTTTGACTGTTGTCTGTGCATGTACTTCAGAGTACTCTGCCTTTTTGGAGTCTTTGGATGGATCATAGACGGCGCTCCATCTGTGGACTCCATAGTTCTCAGGCGAGACTTCATCAGTCACATGGACAACAATGAAGACAGCTGGAGAGGGGTGAGTGGGAAGCCTGATCTAAACCAGAGTGGTGTTTTGTTCATGAATGTCTGCATTTTGTGTTACTGAGATAAAATGATCTGTTTAACATGATGAAGGTTAATCATAAAAGTAGATACACTTTAACATCCTGAAGGATCCAAACAAACCAGCCAGCAATGAGAAAAGTAATAATGTAATATTCTTGGAAAATAAAAATGTATTTTCAAAGTTTCTGCGTTTGGGGAGAAGGACGGGGTAAAAATGGCGGTGCCTCTCCATGTGTGTCGTATCATAAAGAGGAAGAAAGACCAAATGAAATGAATGAAATATCAATCTGTGCTCCATGAAAGGCGAAAAATCCTTCTTCTTATTGTCACGCCTTTTCTCGCAGTCCGCAGAAAGATGATCTAAAGTGTCATTATGTGGTTTTATTATGTAATCGCAGCACGGCCTTTCTGCAGAGTTTAGGAAGTTTAGTCCTTATCTGGTCAGCGCCCATTCGGACTTGTTTCAGGATCCTTTTAGCAGTTTTATCCTTGAGAGTATGATGGACTCCCATGCAGAGGAAAATTCCTTTGTTCTGTATAGAGTCTATTTATGTTGGGAACAGAAGGTCCTTGAGGTGAAACGCCAAGTGTGACTGCAGGGCTGCAGCTCCCCCCTGCTGTGCTTGAATCACTTCTACTGATAGGTAGCACCAGATGCATCATCCTCTGACTCTCTGGGGTCATAAAATGCACGGTTTGGTGGCTGGCTTCAAAGAAAGTTGAGAAAGGCCTGTCAGAAGGCATGAAGAACATCTCCCATTAAACTCTTTTTCAGAAAGTCTCTTGGGGTAAAAAGATATTTCTGAACTCCTCAGATGAATTGTTGAGAAGAAAGCGAGGGCATCCTGTGTGAGAGAGAAAGGAGCAGCAGGAACTCGTGCACAAGTCCAGTAATAAAACACATCTGACAACATGTTCAGCTGCTCTGAGAGGATTCAAAAAAGTAACAAGCTAGTCAAATCAAAGTAGAGCAACGTGTGCAGCATTTGTCATTTTTTAATGTTATCAATATAACTTTGCAAAGATGAGCTGGTTTATTCGCTGCTGGCACGCTCTTTGCTCTCTTGTATCACGAGGATCTGAGCGAGTTCCTGGACTCCATAGCAAACAGCAACCTCTGGGGCTGAAAACACACACGCCAACACAACGGTGCCAACAATGCAGCTCCTCTAGGCTGGCCTGAACGAACACGTCGATCCCAAAAGACCTTCTTGTAAAAGTGTCCAATTTTAGAGGAGAAATAAACACGCTGGCAGCCTGGTTGCACTCTATTACTAATTTCCCCTTTCATAGCAGCTACATAGATGCGATTTTTTAATACTGCATTAAGGCTTAAACACAGACTATTAGAGCTGTGGCACCTTGGAGTGACGCGAGGTTGCAGCTTATCTGCTTTGCTAGATAATTCAGGTTGCTGTGCTATCAGACGGTTTATCCTTAGTGCCAGTTATCCATAAAATAATATGACCTGTTGAGCAATGCATTGTACTGAGACACACCATCCAATAAGTCTGTAGGTCTACTCCAGTTTTGCTAACTGCATGATACTACTGTAACTAGCAGGAATATGCACCTGTACAGCAGCTAGCAGTTTATGAGTAGCTTGCTAATGAAGCTTGCTAGTGTTAGCTGACTTAGCACTCCACCATCTGATGGGAAGTTGCAAACCAGTGGGTGATGTCATGGGTGGCTACATCTATCCTTTACATACAGTGTATGCCCCAGAGTAGCACAGTGTAATGCTAATCATCCTCCTCTCTTATGACAAGCAGGGCACGCTACACTTCCTCCACACTCGCCTCATCTGTCTCGTCTTATTTCTGCAGGATGCTAATGAAGGATCTGTCACGTCTCTGGTTTTTGCAGCACCTTGATCGGCCTGTCTTTTTGGACCAGTAACCTCTCTGCACCTCCCTGCAGTTTCATCTTATCTATTTTGGCACATTTTTTTCTTTTGGTGCACTGTTTAATGAAGCAGCCGGGCCAAAGAGGGGGACGAATTTCAAGATATGATTGGAGCAGCCAGGTGTCAGGTAAGAAAACCCCCGCAGCAGGCTGTACTACCTGTTTTTACTGAGCCGGGAGAAAAAGAAAAGTCCATGCTGGCCTGCTGGGAATTCGCTCTGTTGGCCAGATGGCCGGTCTTGCCTGAGTACAACAGAAAATGACAAACAGCAGCACCGAAATAAACCGAAGCTTCGTTATTAAAAAGAACTTTAGGTGTTTTTTACCGTGTTGCATTGAACTGGAGCTGAGAAAGCCGTACGCGTAAACGATTGGAGACGCTGCGTATGCACAACTTGGCTTAGCCAGGGGCTAACCCACATGTGATGTATATTTTTCTGTTAGGAAGTCTGTGTTCTGTATTCTGTGGATAAGTGCCAGCGTGTGCATCTATTATCAAAGCAACAAATTTCAGAGAATAATGACAACACCATATCCCAGAGGCTCCATGTCAGTTCCTTCAGTCGCTGTCAATCCGGATGAAAACACTTACAATAACATCATCGAGTCCCTTGTTAGCAGAAAAAAGAGGAAAAACACACAGACTCACATTAATGCGGAGAACAACAGCAACACCACAGAGATTCCTCTGCTGTTAAAGAGTGAACGTGATCTCCCCGAGCACGACCACCTCAGGTGTGATTTTGCAGTATGAGACATAAATGTCAAATATTATCTCGTGTAATATCTGCAGTAGCAATTATGTCTATTTTTAGGTGAAGTGGTACCTGCTTCTGCTTAAGCGGCCATCATTATTCTGCACAGCTCCTCAGCTGGGTTGTCATTCTTTATAAATTGTTACCTCAGCGGATCTCCTGAGAAGCTGCTCTTACTGCTTGATTGACACACACACACACACACACACACACACACACACACACACACACACACACACACACACACACACTAAGCGGTAAAAGCTTTGTGGCTTGGCTGTCAACTTTTATGTGAGTGTTAGCTTTTATGCACTTTTCCTATTACTTTAGCCTTGAAGCAAAGCGACGCCCCATCTGCAGATTATGCTGCTTCTGATAATTATGGCACAAACATTAAGAGGTAAAATGATTTACAACCATTTAATCACTGAGGTACACTCAGAGGTGGGTAGAGTAGACCAAAATGTACTCAAGTAATAGTAGCACTACCTCAACATAGTTTTACTCCAGTAAGAGTAAAAAGTATTTAGTAAAAAAGGCTGTGAGTACTGAGTGATCATAAAATCTGATTTAATGTTTAAAAATGAGAAAATCAGACAGACAAAAATATAAAGTTAAGTACAAATATTGGTATTTTAAAGACTGAAAAGCAAAAAAAATACTACATATAAATAACATGATTACAACATGATAACTTTTCCAAATCATTATTAAACTAAATATTAGTTTAATACATAAAGATATATATACACACATATATATTACCCCCATTTTAATTTCACTCCACTGGCTGCCTGTATATTTTAGGGTTGTTTTTAAATCTCTTAATGCCCCTCCCCCCTCTTGGAGCTGCTACAGCCATATACACCTGCCCCGTTCCCTTAGGGCCGCCAATCAGCAGCTCCTTAAGGTACCAAAAACTAAGTATAAATTTAGAGGTGACCGTGCTTTTGCTGTAGCTGCTCCAAAGGATACATTTCACTGCGTGTTGTACTTGTATAACTATGCATGTGACAAATAAAGAATCTTGAATCTCTTGAATCAAAGTGGTGGAATGCCCGTGCACGTTAGGCAGGCCTCTTCTTTTTCCGACTTTAAAACTCTTCTTAAAACATATTTATTTGCCTTTGGCACTCTTTAAGGGGTTGACTCAACTTGTTTATCAACTTGTTTGAACATGTTTTATTATATATATATATATACATATATATATATATATATATGTATATATATATATATAAAAAAAAACACCCATCTCGCCCCTGCGGGCGGTTTATCCTTCAAGCTCGGGTCCTCTACCAGAGGCCTGGGAGCTTGAGGGTCCTGCGCAGTATCTTAGCTGTTCCCAGGACTGCGCTCTTCTGGACAGAGATCTCCGATGTTGTTCCCGGGATCTGCTGGAGCCACTCGCCTAGCTTGGGAGTCACCGCACCTAGTGCACCCAAGCTAGGCGAGTATATGTATATATATATATATATATATATATATATGTATATACAGTGGAACCCCGACTGAGCCCACAATGCCCACAATTCCCACAATGCCTTGCGAATCATGTGACAACCCCTTGGCTTTCGTACTTGGGCTTCGCTGTTCTACTTGAACAACGTATTGTTATTGCAGTTAGCAATTAGCCTATAGCCTATCGTTCACTCAAAAGGCGCGATGGGTGCTTCGACTTACGAAAATTTTCGACTTACGAAAGACTCTCGGGAACAAATTAATTTCGTAAGTCGGGGTTCCACTGTATATAGCTAGATAGATAGATGGGTAATGTTAGAACAGGGTAAAGTACTTCCAGTGACATTCATGGTGTTACTTCTCCAACAGGCTCAACAGATAGAAAAACATTAAAGTGTCACTTTGACATAAACTGCAGGTTTGTGTCTGTGTCTCCATTTTTGGTTAAAAGTGTCTGGTAATCTAGTAAAACTACTCCTGAAAGTATTTTTTTCCCAAAAGATTACTCAAGTAAATGTAACCGAGTAAATGTAATTAGTTACTACCCAACCTCCTCCTAACTCATTCACTAATCAAAGCACAGACTGTAAATATCAAAATCCCAGTGACTATGATCTACGTTTCATTGTTCTGTGAAATTGCAGCCTAAAAGTGGAGGTTGTGATGGAATAGCAGAGCCAATCAGGAACAAAGAAAATGTGAACGTGGCTCCGGTCTCGCCTCTGTTTGTCCTGTCAGGCCTCGACATCAGTAACAAAGGCGACTGCTGGAATTCGTTAATCACGCCCTGCCACGGTACATGCACGGCTATAAATATTCTCTCAGGTTTTAATTAGGCTTTGATCTTGTTAACAATCAGAGGTGGGACGCGGCACCTTCCACACAGCTGACCGCTTTCGCTGCGAGATGACCTCTCCAGGGGCGCGTAGAGAGAAAGAGTGGATCTTATTCTTTCTTTCCATTTCCTGCATGAGTGGATCTGAGCACGAGCTTTGGTCTGCTTTTGTCTTCACTCTCTCATCTGCTCCCGGCCTTACGCTTGACATTTCTTTTCCATATAGGTCAGTCTCCATAGGACACAGAGGGGAGGGGAAACAAACAGAACACCAGGACAACAATGAGAAACAACTATTTAGGCAACCTGCGAAGTTACGTGCCACCAAGGAAAGGATGCTAATTACCTCTACTCAGAGGAGGATCCACGCTTCATTTTATTTCTCGCCTCCACAAACCCCTGCGCTGGTTAATTAGGAAATGAAGGATCATGTTCTTGTCTGTTCAAGAAAAAATAGATGAGAGACAGAAGCACACAGAGGTTTCTTGATTACACAGAGGTATCTTTTAATAGAATAGGACCTGAAACGAAGACCTGATCAAATGTGATTAGCGGCACGTTCAATGAGAGCTGGCAAGTGAAGAAAAATACCTGTTTTGGAACTAATGGGAGGAGGCTTGGTGAATTTTAAGTGCCACTGAGTGAAAAAAGAAAATGACAAGACATAGAGAGGAAGAGCGTGGAGATCAGATCAGTTCTACACCCTCTTAATCATCCAGCTGTGAAGTCAAACACCAGCGCCTGGAGATAGAGTCATTTGTAAGATAAATAAAGCTAGATGCAGAGGCCTGCCCTCCTGAACCAGACTGAAGCAGAGTAGCTGGGCGTCTCTGTCATCTGTCGCAGGGCCGAAGCTCAGCCTAGAAACTATCAGGAGGATGATGTGTCTCCAGAGACGGAGACGCCTGGGGAAAGAGGCGGCTCTTAATCATCTGAGACCCACTTCTTTGGCGTTTCTCTCATTGTTCCAGGACACTCCGAGTCACGCACGCACACACCGCGCCTCCTTATAATGCTATTTGCATACTTGCAAATCCTCACAAAATGCAATTTTGAGCTCCCATTTGTTTTGGACCGTCAGACAATGGCATCTCTAAACTGCGAGTGTTAGTTATTTCCTTTCATGGCTCTGCAGCGGCTGCTATTAGGCAGTGTAATAACTCTCCGAACAAGGCAAAGGCCTATGTGGCTAATTAGAGATGTGAATTCAAACATGGCTCATCTCTTCAAATAGAGTCTGGCATGCTCGAGTGGAGAATGACAGAGGGAATCCATCTCCCGTCATCTCCTCCCTCCATTAGGTCTGTATGGGAGCGCTAGCCAGCCACTGTGGGCCATTTTAGCGAGGCTGCAGAGAGCAGCCGGGAGGATGATCATTTGTTAGGAGTCAGTCAAGAGGCTCTAGACCACACTGAGACAGGATGGTGTGACCTCAGGCAAATCTGCCAGACGCCAACTGTGAGAGAAATTAGGTATGATATGTGATCAATAAGGACGGTGTGAGTCTGTTTTGAAATCGAGCTGCCAAACTGTATGAATTCACTGCAGTTTGTTGTGCCTTATGTATGTGAGTATGTATGTGCCTTATAATGTTATAGCAACTCACTATAGATCAAAGCATCTCTAACATATGCGTTATATATGTGCATAATACTCCATGAGCATCATTAGCATTTCCATGTTCAAATAATCCCAATTAACAGTTCTAATGTTAGAGTATTATGAGCAGCTATGCTGGTGTGTTCTGACTGTAGTATAATATCTGCACGGAGGCTCTTCACACTCATTCTCGTGGTTGTTGTTACTGGTGTGGCCCACAGGGGGCAGTAAGCCACCAGAAACAGACATCTCTGCAGTCAGAACCAAGGAGAAGTAAGGACAAGCAGTATCTGTCTGCTCCTCCCTCGCTCTCTTTCTCTGTCACACAGCCACACAGGAAAATGACTCATATGAGGCAAAAGAGAAAAAAATCTGCATTCATTGTTAGTTTAGGGGCTCATTTAATACTGCCTGAGATGAAGCCCCTCTCAAATGCTAACCTGTTAAGTAAACAATCAATGGGTGAATGAGGGAAGGGAAAAAGCTGCCCTCATTTTGCCTTGTTTGGGAAAACAAGGGGATCCAATAAAGGCTGCAGACACAAGGTGGGATTGCAATTAATATTCCTGTGCTGAGAAGTGGGCTTGATTTTAGGCTGGTCACGAGGACCTGCAGGCTGCCTCTCGCTCTCTCTCTGCCTCCGCTTCACACAAGTCAGATAATTACCTATTTAGATTTCACCCTGACAGCCTTTCTACCACAAGTGAAGAAGAGCCCCAGTGTGTGTGAGTGATGGTGAGAGGGCAGGGTGAGGCTGAGCAGGGATGAACTACGGGAGAAATTAATACGCCGTCTTTCCCGCACATGTAAAAAAACGACGGAGGCGGTTTCTATAGTTGGGAAATGTTTTAGAGGATATTTGTTTTGCCACTAAAAGACAGCTAACAGATGTACTTTGATGAGTAGAGCGCCAGCCAGACCAATTGGATGTTGATGTCCTTTGGCTGATTCATCTAAATCAGTGGAAAAGGAGGGACATTTGTTTTCAGCAGAGAGGGCTATTTATCAGCAGTGATTGATATCCAGCAACACCGGACCGCCTCAGGCTGCAGCCATCCATCCGCTGCCAATCACCGAGGTTTGCCAGAGAAATTCACAGCACCTTCAGCAGTGCAGCCGGTCTGCTGTAACAGGCGCACACTGGGGACGCCGCTTTCATACATTTCATTCACGGAGATGGAAAACTGTGGCATATATAAACACACAGCACTGAATTATTAGCGCTGCTTACATTTATGGTGAATTAGATTGAAAGAAGCACAACAAACAGGACCTCTTTGTGTCTTTGGAGGACTGAGTGAGGCCAGTCCATTTTTTTCAAACTGGTTGGCACGAGTCAAGACCGCTAACTTCAAGAAAGAGTACAATCACTTTGTATCACAATGACTGTTTGCATGCTGGCCATGCTGCCTGCTCACCACTGTAAAGAGGAAAAAGAAGAAAGGAGCCTTTTGAAATCCTGCCTGTGTGTACTCGGCTCTCCTGTGGTTATCTGGCCTGGTCCTCTCCGTTTTTCTCCTGTTTGTATGTCTGCTCACTGCTGTGCACATGTGAGCAGCATTTACTGTTAAACTTTCTTTAAGGTGATTGGTATCTGCATTTTTTAGTTTTTTTGCTTAATTGCTTAGCTGGAATACAAATATTTAAGTATGGAGCTGCGTATACATGTCCATGTAACTGTTATACATCCTGTCATGCACACTTGACATCCTTCTTTGTTGGTCTCATTACTTTAAAAACTGTCTCAGTGGTGCGTCGTCCTCACTGAGAGGTCCAGAGTGCCAACACGCCACAGAGCCGTCTAAGGAACGCTGCTTTAAACTTGTTAGAGCAGCAGTGCAGACAGTGTTATGGATGCAGGCTTAACTTGGACCGGATGGAAGTGTGTGCTTGTTACATTGATTAGAGCTTAGGAAAAGAAGGGATTACATCTCAAGAGGAGTCCTGAATTGATTTTGGCCTTCGTTGTGCATGTTGTTAATGACTGAGAACTTTCAGTTTGTCTGTAAAAACAACAGAGGGCGGTTAAAATTAAAGACAAATAATGCTAACACTAGGAGCGCTAACATGGATGTTTCAGGCTTCTCAAACTCACTTCTGCACACGATTCAGGAGCTCGTAGAACCACATTTAGCAGCCATAACTCTTTATTTTTCACTCTCTGGCGTTGTTGTGGAGGAGTTTGGGTCCACTCTTCAGGTCTCAGCACAGCGTCTCAGTCAGGATGAGGCCTGGACTTTGGACCATTACAGGTGATGCTTTTCTTTTCCAGCCGTTCTGTGTTTGGGATCATCGTCCTGTTGGTTGAACGAGTTCAGGCTTTAGCTGCGAGCCTCACATTTGACTCTAAATTCTTTGGTGTGCAGACGAGTCCACGGTCGACTCAACGACTGCACGGTGCCCGGGTTCTGTGGCCACAGAACATCAGCCCTCCACCCCCGCTGATCGTTTGTGCCGTCAAACATGGCTCTGTGCATTATTACCAACAGTCTCCCCTTTGGTCTTGTTTGCTCAGAGGACATTGTTCCAGAAGTTTTTACTTTGTTTCAGATGCAACTTTGCAAATCTCAAATGTGCTGCCATGTTCTTTTTGCAGAGGAGACGATGTTTTTCCTGACAAACTTCTGGTGTTCACACATATTGATGATGGTCCTAGGACGTCTTATAAAAACTTTCTTTTCATATGACGGCATCTTGAGCTGCAGGTAAATAAATTCTCACAAGAACCATATAATGACATGCTACCCACATGTGCTCACACTGATGCTAATATGCACTAACTGCCTGCTTTCTTTCAAACCTCCTGAGGCTGAGTCTTGGTTTCCTCTTTGGATCTCTTCTAAAGTTTACTCACAGTAGGCACGGTTGCCTTGTACCATGCCTGAGCACGATTAGCTGCTCACACTGTGCGTAACGATCCAGGCCAAGCATGCTTCAGTTTGTCTCAGCATCTCACCCTCTCACATTTGTTCTCCGTCTCTTCCTAAAGCACTCTTGCAGAGCACACTGGGATCTTATTCATTTTGTAGACTGAGGCCATTTGTAGAAGCTATGACACACGCTGTCCTCTCACAGGCCTTACAGAGTTTACTAATTACATATATTTCTTTTGGAGTTCTGTGTTATGGTGCAGATAGCAGGCCCAGGCCCAGCTCCTCAAACCAGTCAAACAAACTGGATCTGAAACCTGCACGAGGTAAAGGACTCTCTGGTGCTACAGCGTATCATTTCACATGGTTATCTTATTGAGAAGTTAGCTATGCTCTGAAAACACTCGCAGGTTAGCTGTTAGGTGTAACATCACAATGATCGATGATGCAAAACCTTTTCACTGGATGGAAAAATATTAATTAGACGTGAGAATACTGAACTGTTTTAAAGTTTAAGGCTACCAGAATGTATTATGTATGTTATTAAACTATCAAATACACCAAGTGCATTTCCCTCCTCATGAAACACTAACAGAGCCTGCATGCTTATAAGCCTGCAGTCTCTGTTAGACAGATCTATGCACGGTATTTCAGCATCGCCACCTGCAGATGAGACTGATTATGTGACACCCGATGTGCATAAATAAATGCACATGTGCATGTGTGTCCTTATGCATATGCAATGGATAAAACTGGAGGCACTGTAGTGCAACAAGAGGCCAAGAATGATCTCACTAATATATTCCTACAACTAGGAGTGTTCACATGGTCCAGCGCGTACGCTATAACCACACGTAACAGCAAACGAGAGCGAATAGATTTGCTACTAACAAACCAGCCGCCGATGACTCTGGGGATCCTGTGGCACAGTTTCCATAAAGTTGGTATGCAACAGTAAATTTAATCATTGTCAAATAATGTGAGCTGGCTGCTGTTTACCAGATGTCATTTCATATTCAGAGCGAATACCATCACAGAGATACAACAAACATTTAATCCCATTAACGTATCTTTGATATAATAAAGCACTGTGGGAAATATACAAACACACTGCCTGTGCCGGTCCTTTGAAAGTGCTTATTACGGTTTTTTCGAGTTCTGGAAACTAAGCTGTTGTAATATTGTAATATAGGTAATAGTGCACAGATTACAGACCTGCTGGTCCTCTGGGACAGGGAGCCGTGTCAAACTCTTTCTTTCTCTTGTTTTTAATAGCGCATAACTGATTAATTTAGCTTTCATAGTAAATAAATTCAAATGAACCCATCAAGTTTGCATGAAGTATATTCAGAAGTTACATATCCAGCCTTCAGGCAGAGACTCAGTGAAGCTTCAGAAATGGCTGGCCCAGTGGGTCCGACTGACTGTCTGCCCTGATAAAGAGATGCATGAAAGATAGATAAACAAGTTTAAACTGCCAGTGGAGTTGTATCATGACACTTTTGATATAATTTAAAATTCTCAAAGACAGCTCAAAATATTATGTTTCACTAGTATCCCAAAATGGTATTAAATTGGCTTTTTACCCAGTTTTGTTTAATGACTTTGTCACACAGAGTTCGACAGCTGGACGCGGAGGCGTTCGTTTCTTTTTAGAATCGAGTCTCTAACTCATCTGCTTTTGTTTGTTTGTCACCAGATTCTGTTGATTAAGAATCAGACGTGCATATTAATTCAGTTCTGTGCCTGCACCAGTCTGTTCACACTGGAGCGTACAGTAGTTTCCAACATTAAAATGTAAGTGTTCCTGTCACTGTTAGATCCTTGTTCTGAGCGTGTGTGTGTGCAACAGTGTCACGGGCCTCTCCTCAACACTTCAGCTCAAAGTCATTCATATGTGCACAAACTGTGGGCCTAACAGTGGTCCTTGATGTGCACCCGTTGTATATCAATAGGCAGTGACTCACAGCTGGTGAAATCTGCACGTTCTAGTGACCTTTAAATAAAAATCAGTGAAACAATAAAAAAATCTGAGCCACTATCATTTTTTATTCCCTTCAGTTTGAACTGAGGCAGCAGAGTGTTAACTATAGCGTTAGCGTTATGAGTAAATGAAGTTTAATTGATTCTTGTCTTTCCTGTCTCTGCAGAGGACAGAGCAGTGTGGATGTTTTTGATCTGCGCTGACAGTAAATAGCTGACGAGATTCAGTAACAGTACAAAACTGTGCAGCACGTGGAATAATTTCTTTTGTTAGCCCAGATACTTTCTATTCTGCAGAAAAATCAGCTTCCTTTTAAGAAGCAGCTACAGCCTCTAAATGACGGCTATTATTTCCTCCTTTGATTTAAAAAAAACTCGACCCATTTCATTTCTCGTAGCTTCAAGCAGCAATTTAATGAGAGTTATTCTACAGTAGAGAAAGGTGTGGGTTTTTTATTATGTCTTGATACGGAAAACCTTGAACTGAAAGAGAGTATACTTTCTCTTTCACAGGACTGTATAAAAGGTGTGGACTGTACAGGCACTTCATTTTTGATCCATGAAGAGCATCCAGCCTTTATGCTTTTGTGCCATTTGGTATAATACAGCAGACGTTATAGACACACACACACATCATATAGATGTACTGGAAGTTTAGAGCGTTGTCTTCGGCTTCATTCTTATCTTTTGAACGAGGCTGCAAACATCATTTATCCCTTGATAAAATGTCTCTGGCATTATCAGGGTAAAAACAAACAGTGAGCAGGTAATTCTCTTTGCTCTGCCTGTATCCAAACATAAAACAAACAAAGGAAGAAATTGCCTGCTCAGAATTCATGCACGACCCTCCCGCGCTCATCGCGGCGTCATTTTCTATATGAAACTGACATGAAGCAAAGTTCTTATTCTCAGTACGACGAATGTTTAGTGTCCCAAGCTGCATTTAGAAAGGAATCAAAAAGCTGCAAAACATCAAGGTTTTCTTTGCGGAGCTGCTTATTTTAGCTAACTTTAGCTCCTGAAAACAAACGCTGCATGCAAACCGCTGTTTCTGTCTGTCAGCAGGATTTGAAAAATATTCCCCAAACTGTGACAATCAGTCGTTCATTGTACATTTATTGTGTATATTTTTGTTTGGGGTTTTTGTCCTTTTGGTGTGCAAAGATGAAATGAAGATGAGGACAGAGCAGTGCTGCGTCCCTGTAAGCGGTGACCACACCAGCACAGAGATGAATATTAACTGGAGGCCCAGCAGCCTGCACCTGTATCACAGTCGTCTCTCCAGGTAGAAGACTTTGAGTATCATATATGGTCAGAGGATGATGATGAGAAGTTACAAGTTCTTATGAAATTTAGCAGCTAGCATCACTTTCTCTGCAACCTGCACATATCTGCAACTGTAAAGTGGGCCTGACTGCAGGTCCTCAGAATAACTCACTGGGTCGCTGACTTTACAACACCCGAGTGCAGAAAAGCATAGATTGTGTTCTAGTTACACAGTTTTAGTCAGTTTTACTCTTTTTGTACAGAAATGAGTTTTTGTGCTTCTCCTCCTGGAGTGTCCGTGATGTCACTTCGTGTCCCAGTGTTCCCACCATGAACCCATCTGCCATATTTATATTAAAAGCTCTGTTCAGTGAGACAGCTGTGTGACACAGTTTGTTGTGGATCATTCAAACAGCATCTGTCAGATTCTGCGTGTACTTACATTTTAATGGGCCTGTGCTTCCATTCCCGTCCACATTACATTAGCTGAACGCGGCGTGCTTCAAAGTCAATGAGACAAACGCTGAGATGGAGCGCCGTTACAGGTAATGGCAAATGTACAACACCTCCAGTTCCCCTAAAGTGTCCTTTGTACGACATCTGTTTACGTCTGGATCAGAATGGCGTGACTGTCTGTTACGGCGGCGTAATTAACGGTATAGATGCAAATGCTCGTAGCTTTTTTCAGATATGTCACGAGGATAGGAGCTTTCAAGGACTTTGAGAACGATTTGTCATTATATGATCAATTTATAGCTGCAGGATACTATAGAGGAAACTGAATTTCACCCACTTCCAGCCAAGATTACATTTTTCCGGGTGCATTATAATGACAGATCGCTTCTTTTTATTGCACAGTAGATTAATTCAAATACGTGCGATCTGTAAAACACCTTGCCACACGGACCTTATGCAGTTTCTGCTTAAATGAGGATTTATGCACAGCTTTGCTGTCCCGAGGTTATCCCTCTCCTTTTGCCTCCGGTGCGGTGTACCTCGCATTAATTCTACCAGTGATGAATATATTCTTTAGTTTTCGTGGCCTTATGGGGAGAACTGTTTCCTGACTGTTTCCAAAGCCGAGAGAAGTCTAGCTTCACGTTTAAATGGTAGTTTCGTATGGCACCACTCAGTGTGACACCACTATCTCAGTAAAACCAGCCACCTGGCATCGCCTCACTGTACAGGGAATAAATATATGCTTTTGTAAGCGGTATTTTTATTTATTTATTTTTTTAAAAGTCAGCAACTATGGAAATTAATCTTCACTAGTATATTGGATTTATCCAGTCTCTTCTGTGCTGTGAAAACTAATTTAATTTCAGTTTAATTTGTTAGGAAAGATCATAAACGGTTGATGTGGACAGTGGCTTTCTAATCAAATCCCTTCTGGGGATGGAGAAAGTTTTGAATGCACAGCAGGAAGTGCTGTTTGATGGATGCATGCGCCCTCCAGTGACAGGTGGTGTGAGCACTGACTCCTGGACCATAGAAGTAAAAACAGTGCAGTTTGTTTTTGTGTGTGCATGCTGTCCCTGCATGCACATATACATGAGTACATATGCACAAAATACTCGATGCTTCTGCTAACTGCTGAACCAAAGAACAGTGAGGAGAATGCCTTTGAGATGTGTTCATGTGCCAGAGCCGCAGCAGACAAAGTGCTTGGCTGATACAATAATTAGTTTTGTTTGTGTAAATAGCATTAATTTTTCTAATTTATGTGGAAGTTGTTGTTTTCCTTTTTGCATAGTTAATTGAGTTGGCACCAACCTCTCTGTTCTCCACACAAAGAAGAAAGAAACATCTTTCCACATCAGACTCGTGTGCTTCGGCTAACCCGCATCGAAAGGGGAAAAGCTCAGTTTTGCCAGCTGATGTAAACAGAATGATGTTAAAAGAAGCAGTGATTTAGCATAAGGTTTAACTGTATGGATGCAGATTACTGATAGAAACTTTTCTCGTCCAAAGTTGTCTACATTTAAAGGCGTTAAGGACAAAGTCCAATCCTGAGAGAATCGAAACATTTGGAGCTTTTTTACTTATTTGAAGAGTTTCAATTTTCACTTTCTGAGGAATTCTCAGTTGATTTCGGGGAGAATGGGCCTTCACTCAGAGCTGCGTGGGGTGAAAACAGTATTGATGCTGCCTGCTCTCACTGAGGAGCTTCCTGAAAGCGGGAGGGATAGATACAGACTGATTGAGAGCAGAGACACCTCATGATAGCTTATCCAAAGGTGAGCTTCATACCACCCACCCACTCAGGGGAATGAGCTGTTTCCACTTAGATGTCTCCCCAGAGAAGGTGGCTGCACTGGGATACAACGTCGTTTAATCTTGCAGGGGTGGGATGAAGATGAGACACCTCCTCCCTCTGATCTTCATCCTCTAAATGAAGTGAGAGTGAAGATCATCATCATCAACCGTGTGGAGTCTAATAAATCAGACATTGAGGAAAAAACAGAAACGCATGAACTGCAGCTGTCGTGTTGAGCTGCGTTTGATTGCTTTTGATTTTTTTGGCTGTGCTTTGCAAAGAGGATATGAATGAGCTTCTGAATATTGGAGTTACTAATATTGAACTGCTTCAGCATCTACAATAGAACAGAAGAATAGAATAGCCCTTTACTGTCGTTGTTCAATTATGGAAATAGAAGAAACTTTTTAAAAACATTGGAAAAATACAAACTGAAGAGAAGGGATGAGATTTTTAATATCGCTGCAGTAAAAAAATCAGTTTTTAACTATGTTGTCATTTAATGTTCTGTCGTTCTAACCAATCAAACTGCGTCCCTTCAAACTACGGCGTCTCTGCAGGTAACAGGAAGTGCTTGTATATAAAATGGATGCACTGATGTATAAACGAATGGGCTCAGATGCTTTGGTGTTTAGGATATGTCCCTGTGCCTGCAGAGCCGAGCAAAGAGGCCGGTGCAGGATTCACATCTCAGGGATTCAGCTGTGATCTGAATAGTGAAATACAAATCGATAAATCACAGACAGCGCTTCACAGGGTGAGCTTTTTGTTCCTGTCACTGTTTCCTGCACGGGATTTTTATCAATAAGACAAGAGTGACACCAGCCTTTAATGAAGGGCGGCTCAGGAGGCCTTCTAATTTTAGGACAGTCAAAGAGTTCACGCTGATGCTCCAGCACAGTTATATAAACAGGCCTGCTCTCTGTTATCATCCGTGTTTGAATATTGATCAGATTTTTTGTTTTGATTGCTTATTTTGGTGTTTTGATGATTTGGCCAGTTAACCTGAATAAAGAGAAGTTTGCATGAATTTAAATCTTTATGGATGTATATACGTGTGTGCATTTATGTTACGACTGGTTTCACATTTGTTTTAATTTGTGTAACTGTAACTGTTTCCTGTCATGATGATGTGTGTATTGTATGGGGAGAAAACATGCTAATTGGCCCGTGGACGTGGATCGGTGTAGGAAGAGTACTGCATGCAGATGATTGGCTCCTACCTGAGGACCACACTCTATATAAGGAGCCAAGATGTCCTCCACCTGTAGAAGGCCTTTTCCTTCCCTTTCACCCCAATCAGCCTGGTCAGTAGTAGTCTGAGCTGTGTGTGGGAGGAAGTAGGGGTAAGGTGTTTTCTCCTGTTGTTGGTGTCACTGAGCTCCTGTGTTAGTTTTAAACAGGTCAGGTTGGGTCTTGTTATTTTGGCCGTAGCGCATTGTGATCTTATTTTACCCACCTGGTTTTGTAAATCTACAGAACAATTAATACAGCATTGATCTTTTAATACTACCACTTTAAAAAAATCAAAATAAATACCATACATGTTTTTTAGGGTAAGATGAACTTCCCAAACAGTTTCTCCCTGATCCTGAGATTAAAAATGTCTGTTTTTAAAAATATCAGATATTTGAAGTTTCACAGAAAAACAAACAACAAACAACAGATGTGTGTACATAATAACAGCTCAACTGGAAACACATGGATCAGTTTCTTTTCCACAGACAAGAACCAGAGTTCAGTAATACGGCTACAGTTTTCCCTTCTTGCTCATACATTTGAATAAAAGTCATTTTTATCCAGACACGCAGCCGTGTTCTCGTATATGACGTGAACCGGTGACTGTCTCAGACCCTGATGTTAGAGTTTAACAGCACAGCCACCGGAGAGAAGACGTCTGGGTACATTTTGTTGAAGTGTCTCTTAAAATAATGAGAGCATCCAAGAGGAGCTACGTCACATTTAGCAACGTGGTCTAAAATTCAGAGTTGGAGGATGAGATTTGTGTCAGGATGGTTTGCTTGTAGTACCTTACCCTCGATTATTAGAATGAGCAGGTAGTGTCATTCTGCCATCAGCTTTAACAGATTATTTTTCATTAAATATTCAACCAGAACCCACAAACCCGAGTCAGTCTTCCAGGAATACAATTCAAAGGCTCTTAGATGCTATTAGAAATGAATACTCAGCTTTGACTGTGATGGTGTTTAATGTGGCACCAGAGGAGTCTGACAGTTTGGAGATGTAGTATCTGCATATTTAGGAACCATGGTACGTGATCTCAGTGAGGACTTTGACCAAAGTATGTTGAAATGATCTAAAGCCAATAGGATGGGCTGATGGATGGATTTCTTCTAAAAAGCAAGTTCCTGTCATGAAAATAAAGTTATGTATTTGTTTCAGAGACTTTAAAAAGACATACGGCAGAAGGCTTTGCTGTTCCAGCACGTTCAAATCCCATCTGCAGAAATCAAGGCTGACCTCCATTACTGCTGCTTGATGCTAAAGCAAAGCACTAAAGCAAAAATGTTGGACAAAAAAAGTGATAGTAATAGGAAACTGAACATCCAGAGACATCGGTGCTGATATTAAATGGGATCTCTGGCTCTGTCCCAAGACTCACACTCGTGGTTTGTGGATTTTTTGCAGGTTCCGACCTGCGTTTCAGGTTTCTGGTAATTACCAACGATGTTAAAGTGATAAAGTGAGAGATGTGGAGGTTTTTCAGAACAGGCTGGGACGCACCGGGACAATGAGATCAATCCATCCCTTGGGCAAAAGCACTACTCATTGTCACATGATTTTTTTTTTTTTCTGGAAATACGATCGGCTATGAATAATACATATGTGCAATTACACTCTTTGAAAAACATCCAGCCACGAGCTGGATGCATGTCTCACAGTTTATAGTTCAATGCACTTGAACCTAAATTCAGATTAAATCCATTTTTTTTAGTTTTTGTTGCATTTGACCTCATTTCTTTCTCTACGTTGCTGCACACGCGTAAGCAAACACAGCTGTCAATCAGCTTTTTCCCCTCATGACCTCTGAGCTGACAGTACATGGACTCAAACACAGTCTTGTAAAAAGCACGTCCCTGAGGTAATGACAGTGCGACGGTGACAAACAACAGAGAAGGATCTGGAAGCCGTGGTCCTCTGGATGATGCCTCGTTGATGCCTGGTTGGTCCACGGGAGAACAGCCAGGACCTTCAGCCTGACAGGGAGGAGGCTCTAACTCAGTCTGATCGACTAAATATCAGAAGATCATCATAGATTCAATCTGAATTTGATTCATTTGATGAAAACAGTGTTTGTCATGTTTTTACCAGAGAAAGTTGCTGCACACAGTTTACAAAGCGTCTTATTTCCATTTACATGGCATATGAAGTGTGTCCTTGTGTCTGCTCTTCTCTTCTAAGCGTCGACGTTTTTGGGGTTTTCATGACAAACAAGTGTCGTGGGCTCCACCCCATTTATTGGTGGCGGGTCAAATTGTGTGCACCTAACCTCGCTGCACGAGGAGATTACTTCTGACTGGATCACTTCCAAACTAGGGATGGGTACCGGTATCAATGGCACCGGTTCTGACATAAACAGTAGTAACCAGACAGAAAAGCAGCGCACATTTCGGTGCTTTATTTTTTCCTGAGATGTCATACACTTCAGAGTCTAGCCAATCATTTTACCTTTGCAAGGATAGTAGGCGGGCCCAGGTACGTACGTTCTTTTAGAGCAGAGCTACAGATTAAAAATGCCCAAGGCGAAGCGGTCAAAGTCTGGCTGTACTTCACAGCAAAAGATGCAAACTCAGCAGCCTGCAACAAGTGCTTTAAGGTGATACTGTGCAAAGGAGGTAACACCTCGAATCTGATGAAACACCTGGCGACGTGTAGCGTTTTTTAAAAGCCGAGAAATGCACCCTATTTGACAGCTTGCTGCGAGACCTCACACCAAGCACATCTACTGCGGGTGTGGTGCCTGTTATCGGACCCGGAGTTAGCAACATCCCCCAAGAACCCGAAGAGTAGAGTCCTGGCCCCGAGCCCTGCCAGTGTAGCAGAAATGATGAGGATGATGATGGCAGCAGCAGCCGTTCTTCTCTGCGTGAGTAGTTTAATGTTGTTCGTGTGTAATTTACGTTGAGTAGGCTAACCACGTTATTAAATTAATGCACGTAAGGTGAACTAGCAAACACCGTCGTAGTTACATGCGGCTGTCTTCTTGTTTGATAGAGTGATGCCATATATGCCCTATAGCTACAGAAAAGGCTAACATTGTTATCTTTTTACCAAAAAAAACAGCTAAACATGAGAGGTTTTAGGATAAAGTTTGTGTTTTTTCATTGTTTAAGCACCGGTTCCAACCAAAGGAGGTATGTTGTATCAACAGAAAAGGCTAACATTGTTATCTTTTTACTAAAAAAAACAGCTGAACATGAGATGTTTTTGGACAAAGTTTGTGTTCTCCATTCTTTAAGCACTGGTTCGAGCACCGTTTAAGCACCTGCACCGTTTCAAAAGTACCGGTTTGGCACCGGTATCGGATAAAACCTAAACGATACCCATCCCTAGTCTCTACACAACTTCATGAATTCTGATTGGATCTTGAATCTCTTGTATCTCCATCTTACAATGATGTGATTGTAGCCATGCCCCAACTCTGTGAATGGTACTCATGAACACTGATCAATGATCTTTGATCAATCATCATAACAGTTTGCGTAATTATGATGAAGGAACTGACCTCACAGCCCATTGTTCCTTCAGTGGTGCTAGTTTCTGTCATTGTACAAATGTCCTGTTTATAATGTTGGAAACCTGCAGTCAGCTGAGACTGAAGAAGTCACCTGATGATGATGAAACGTTTCTCCCACTGAAAACATCCAGATGACCAGAATCAACCTTTTTGGATCTCCAAAACATTTTCATCGTTTTTATTAGTAAAGGCGTGAACACGTGTCGTCACGGCTGCCGTGGAACGGGTCATTCACACGGAGCATGTGCAGCAGCCTGGTGCCCAGGGCTGGACTGGGACAAAAAATCGGCCCAGGCATTTTGACTAGAGACCGGCCCACCAGGTATTAAAGCCATAAAGCCTTTGAATGAAAACAAACACTGTTGTGACAGTGATGTACAGTCTTGTTGGTATATGTATGATTTCTATACATTTTACGTCAGATAAAAACTTTGTTCGCAAGATTCAGATAATTATTTAATAACAGCCAGACATTTTAAATGAGAATAAGAAAGAAAAGTATTTCTTTGTGCCCCCCTTTTCCCTGTTAATGCCCTACCTGGCCCCCTGGCATAACTTTGCTAGACCCGCCCCTGCACAGTTACCAGCTGTCAGCTACTTAGAAAAGGATGCTGGTGTTATTTGTCTCTCAGAAACAGTTCATAACTTCCCTTCAACTCATTCATGTCACCTAAAAGGTAAACCTGTTTCTCCATCACCTGTTCAGCTCAATGTTCAGTAAGGCCAAGAGAGAGACTGAGAGAAGAAGAGGCAGCTGACAGCGTAAAGACAGAATAACTCCATCTTTGTGTTTTTTTCCATTCTAGCTGAAGTCCGGTTCCTTTTGTGTTCCTTTTCACCTCAATACGAAACGCGTAATATTTTCTCTGAATGCGTGACGATTCCGTTTTTTACGGGACGGTTGGCAACTCTACTAACTAACCTTATGAATAAAATAAAGTTCACTATCAGTAACATCATAGCACCCACCCAGCTGTATAGAAACTCCGTCATGCTAGCTAGTACGCAGTACGAGTTAAAAGTCAGCACAACGAAAATAAACTCCACCTAAACTTGGTTTATATCTGACCCAGATAGACTGCAGGTCAGAACTTCTTACCTGAAGTTCAGTTCACCTGACACTCGGACCGGCGGCCGCCTCGGGTCTCTCCTCCTCCTGCCTCCCCTTTCCCTCATCCACCTGCTGGCCTCTGTGGAAGCTCCGCCATAATAATAATAATAATAATAATAATAATAATAATAATAATAATAATAATGGATTGCATTTATATAGCGCTTTTCGAAACGCTTTACAATTCCACTATTCATTCACTCTCACATTCACACACTGGTGGAGGCAGCTACAGTTGTAGCCACAGCTGCCCTGGGGCAGACTGACAGAAGCGAGGCTGCCATATCGCGCCATCGACCCCTCTGGCCAACACCAGTAGGCGGTAGGTGAAGTGTCTTGCCGAAGGACACAACGACTAAGAAAGACAGAGCAGGGTAACCTTCCGGTTACAAGATGAGCTTCCCCTGAACCACGGTCCCCCACAATGGCCACCACCTTTCATTGTTTATACCGTTACAAAAACAAAAAACAAAACGAAAAATCACCATCGGCCCACGGGGCAAATGCCCGGTATGCCCGATGGCCAGTCCAGCTGTGCTGGTGACGCTGTTATCTTAACATGGACCAAAATCTCTGAGTGGTTCTCGTCACACTCTGTGGTCTTGAAGGCAGTGGGAGGTCCAGCTTTATCAGTGCGTTCACGTCAGTCACATAACAAACTAGAATTCAGTTGTTTTAATGCTTTTTGAATCCCTGTGCAAAGTTCCATAAAAACACGTTTTAAGCTTAGAGGCTCAATTGGCCATCTGGCATAGCAGGCAGTTTCCCAGTGGGCTGACATACCTCAGGGACACATACAGCTATTTTCCTTTTTTTCGTTCTCTGAACAGCTGATAAAAAACGTAGAGTCACTATTGTTCTTTTTTCTTTTCCTCCTTTTTGTTTCACCGACGTCAGTCTGGCTTCGTCAGCTCTGTAAAGCCTTATGCTTTGGTTTCAGTTTCTTTACGAGTGCCAGACTAGGTCAGCCGAGATGTAAGAGTGCATAGAAAAACTGTAGAGTTTAAAAAGAGAGCGATGGAGAATCCTGTTCAGCACCCGTGGATGCTGTTAGCAGTCAGGCAGTGACGGTGAAAGCTGAGAAAATGTGGAAGCTAACGATGGGCCGACTGACTCAACAATATGAGGATTGATTAGTTAGACGATGATGATGAGGATTACTTCACCAGAGTCCAGAAATTCACACAGATTAATTAAAGCGAGCAAAGAGACAAAAGAGCAGGTGTTGTAAAGGTGCGCTGAGGTTTAGCGTCAAACAAACTGCAGGCTTGACTTCACGTCTTTGTTACTCTGTGTGTGTTTCTGTGTATTTATCCATACTTTTATTGCTATGTAAATGAAACATTTTACACGTCTCTCACAGGATGCCAGTGACTTGTTAAAGTGTAAATTCACCCCAAGCTGTGAGTCCACCTCCACCCACTGCAGAATTTTGTTAAATGCTAAAAGGTGTGAAAAAGGGGCTGAAGAACAGGAACTGATGTGTGAGGCAAGAGTTGTTCATTTTTCCCTGAGCCAGAGGAAAAAGGAGAGCAAAACAGAATCACACGGCACCTGTGCAACAGAGGACTCTGTATAGATGGAGGACTTTTCCCCTCAAGAATCCCCTGAAGCAGGCATTAGTGCGGTGGAGGACGCCGGTGGACCCGAGCGGTATCAATTTGAGCTGTTCTCTCCAGCTCCAGTAATGCCCAAAGTCAAAGCCCCCCCTCTCGTTCTCTGTCTCCCCCCCACTCACTATCAAGGGGCCGTCCTGCATTTCTGAGCTGTATGAATGTGTGAAAGAACAGAATGTAGCCCAGCCGAGCTTCTGCAGCCACAGACAGCACACGTCTGACCCACTGCACCGAGTCATTCTCAATCAGGACGCAGTTTTAATGACTCCACAGCAACGATCCAAACGACTGCCTCTGTGCAGCCCGGCTTCGTCTGGATCAGGAGGGTTTAAAACAGTTAACGTGCAAAATGATATACTGTGCACTCGCTGACCACCCACAGCGTCCTGTGAGATCCGGTGACTGTGGACGCCATGTGAACACACTGTCACGTTCAAGAGAGCAGTTTGAGTTTCAGCCCTGGTGTTTCAGCGCTCCATCAGAGGATGGACACGGGCAGCTCCAACAGTAAAGTAGGTGGTGTTGTTCAAACTTGGTAAAATGCTCGGTTGGTGCTAAGGAGCCTAAAGTGTGCCAGGAAACTGTCCCCCGCACCATCACACCGAAAGCAGCCTGGACCGTTGATGCGAGGCAGGGTGGAGCCACACTTTCATGTTGTTTACCTCACGTTCTGACTCTACCATCAGAGCGTCACAGCAGACATGGACACTCTGCAGAGCCGCTGCTTTTTGTCAATGATTTGATTGATTCTGGTGAGCCTGGGTGAATATTGCCTCTGTTTCCTGTTCTTAGCTGCCAGGAGCTGCACTCGCTGGGCTCTACATGCTTTCAGATGTTCTTCTGCATATGTTGGCTGTAATGAGCGGTGATTTGACTTACTGTCGCCGTCCAATCAGCTCAGAGCAGCCTGGTCATTCTCGTCTCACTGCTAGCATCAACAAATCATTTTCTTCATTCATTTTCAGAGAACTGCTGCTCGCTGGATGTTTTCTGCTTTTCTCTGTAACTCCGGAAAAGTCAGAGCAGCACGTCTGGGACCGCCAACCATGCAGTGTTCAAGGTCACTTATATCACGTTTCGTCCCCTTTCTGATCAGATTGATATTCAGCAGGTAATCTGGACCATGCTGAACTGCAGATTAGACATTTGGTTAGTTAAACAGGTTTACCTAACACGTAGGTGGTGTGTGAGTGTACATTTTGAAAGAGTTAATAAACACCAGCTTCATCTCATGGCAGTAGAATCACTCAGGACTGTGCGATTGATGGTGGCGTGATGGATGCAGGTCCGACTGGTTCGGATGCTGAACAGGATCATCGTGTGTTCATTAGTGTTTTTCATGAACGCAGGTGTAATCAAGATGATTCATTAAGGGAAAAATGAATTAAGTTTTTCCACAACAAAAGGCTAATATTACTCATTATTTATGCACAGATCACAATATTTCTCTTCTAAATACTAAAACTGATCCAACCAGATGCAGCTTATGATAACCTGACACTGCAGAGTGAGAGCTTGGCCACCCGTACTGCTGTGAGAAGCATCATTATTCATCAGTTTCACAGGAGTGCTGAAAAATAGTTGCATTGCTTTGGGACAGTAGGAACGTATAAGAAGCCGTGTGATGCCACACGAGGTTTCCTCCAACTTTGGGAAGCAGCACTTGTGTCCCCGAGGTTTTCCAGTCTGCATTTGTCACTGAGGCTGTGCAGTGAGGATGTCATACAGCAGCTGTTGTGTTAAACACTTGGCCTAAAATATTATTCTTGGCACCGCACGCTGATCCTGCATCAAACTATTGTTGAAAATGTGTTAACTGTTAATCATTTGCAGGAAATTGCTCGCAGAGAGGAATCTGATTATATTTAGAGGAAACATGATGAACGTCTCTTAAATACAGGTAGCAGCTATATATTTTTTTTACAGAAATCTTCTTTGTCAGAGTCAAACATTTGTAATCTGCTGCCATAAGAAGCTGCACGTGTCTCCAGGATGTCAGGATTAGACTGATGTGTGAGATTTGAATATTCCTGCCACAGCTTCTAGAAAATGTAATTAATGCTCATTTTGGAAATCATTGTTACCAGTGCGATTTTTGAATGTGTGCTTTTCAAAGTGAAAGCAGAATCTTCTGCTTTATTTACATCATCAGTTTCAGCTTCATCTCAGCATCCGCCCTGGACGCTCCCTTCAATTCTTACTCTAATTAAGTGCAATTAGACAATAGGCATCTAAAATATTCATGCTGCGATTAACCTCACCAGTCGTTTCAACATATAATTATTACTGCAGTGGAAACTGCGATGTGATTCTTGAGTGTCTTAATGTCAACGTGGCACCTTAAAAGTGTGTGAAACAGACCTGTAGGTGTCTTCAGAGGCTCTGGCAGTATTATAGCAGCTGCTGACTGGAGTTTATGCATCATGTTCTCAATGATAATCAAAGGACAACATAAAGTGACAAGATGCCACTTGGCAAAGGCAGGACACAGTGTATCATTGTGGACGCTCTCTTCTGCAGAAACCATCTCCCTCTTCACATGAAAGGTGGAGTGACCATCTGACAATTTTGGCTCACAGTGATGTGCTCCACTCCCACACAGGCACAGAATGGATGGATGTGGTATTAGTGCTGTCCTCATATTGTAATCCCATCTGTCTGGTGGCGGGCCGTCGACGGGTTCGCCACCAGTTTGACTGTGTGGGTTTTTTTGCCCTTTGTTTTCTTTCCAAAGTTAAAAGAAATGTTTTCATGTTAAAAGATGAAAGAGGCGAAAACGTGACCACAAACGCGTCTGACTTTTAGTAATATTCACAGCGTGACTGAGTCCAGGCAGCAGCTGCATGTGAAACATCTCCAGTCTTTGTCATAGAGCGTAATGAGAGTTAGAAAAAGGCTTAAAAACAGAGCTCACATTTGCAAAAACCTTTACAGAACACAAATGCAATAACTCACAGGCTGTTTGTATATTATGTGCTAGTGCCCATGTTTGTTTGTATTCTATTAAGAACCACTCAGTGCTTATTATTGTGCCTTGAAAAGAGTAGAGGTCAATTTTTCTCCCTTTCGCTATTGAATTGAAAACAGTGAGATAATAGATTCTCTCTGCATATTCCTATAAACATAATTTATCACCAGGAAGGCAAAAGAAATGAGGTTTCTGTGCGGTGTGAGATAAACAAAAGAACTGATATTACATGAGCAGCACACACGGGCGCGTCGATAGGTCGTCTGACCTCATCTTGGGAGGAAATGCTGGGACGTTTTGGTTCCCGGACAGCTAACACACCTGTCCATTTATTATGTTTGCTTTCCTCAAAACTACATCAGCTGATTTATTGTTGCGATTTGAGGCAACAAGTTGTGAGAAAATACAAAGTATCCAGTTTAAAGCTGATGCAGACACTTCTTGGCAAACAGTTGCTTATTTACACATCTGACGGTGACACTGTGATTTATTCAGAGTAGAGTTTCTGACCATCTGGCAAATTTAAAGCCAATATTTATTCTGCTGTACTTTTGTTTCTGGCCTCTGCAACACTTTTTAGCTGCTAAATGCTCCATTATGTAAATAAGCTAGCCAGTAAGTTTCTCGGATTTGAGGTGCTGAATGGATAATGCAGAGCGGGAAAACAGCAAACTCCCTGAACGCAGCGCAGTGAGGAAGCTGAGGGTGGACCAGGAAAGTAAAGTGCAGCTGAAATTTGCTGTAAAACTCCATAAAGCCCGAGGTTTAGCGACCCCTTTTAAGTTGCACCGTTGTTCTTTGGCCTTTGTTACATCATTATTAAAATATTGATTTTGTCCACTTTAAAGCAGTTCAGAAAGTGTCTCTGCATGAGTGATCTCACTGGAGCGAGGACGGCTGACAGCTAAACTGTAGTCATTAGACCAAGTGGCTGCTTCACTGCAGACTCTCTGGCTTTAAAGCCATGAAAGGAGACTCGCATACATGCAGATTTGAAGCTCTCAGCAAAGCGCTTATGATAATTTGACTTGTTAAATTGTCACAAAAAAGTCTGACATTTACAAATTAGTTTAAAAGATTATTTTAGGAAACTTGTGCTTTAATTTCTTTTCCCAGTCAGGTATAATGAATCCCTCTGATAACCCTCAACCTTCTCTTTTATAACTTTCCCCAAACCTGTCATGTAAGTAGTGACACAGCACTGTCACAAGTCAACAAGAGTTTAATTAAACGGTGTGATTTTTGTGTTTTCCACTCTGTGTTCTGCCACTGATATTAGAGCAGTCGGGACTGGATGAGGCCAGATTCTGCCTGTAAGCGTTAATCGTGAGTCTCACAGAGTCTCCTGTGACAGGAGCAGGAATATTGCGAGTGGGAGCAATGGACTGTGTCATTTTAATTTCGGCTGGAGCTCAGACCTCCCGCCAACCAAATCAATTGCTTTTTCACTGCTGGGCATTTGTTGATGAGTTATGTCAGACAGAAGAAGCAATAAGCCTTAATCAGGAGCACGTTGTGTTCGCCTCCAACACATGAAGACATCTGGAAGTCTATAGATAAAAGATATTTAAGGGTTAGGGCTCGCTCCGGCCGACCAAAAGCCCAAAATCCAGAATTCATTTAGAAAGAAAATATCCTCCAAAGTGCCATCGTCCTTGTGTCAAACCCAACCGGAGCACATCTGTACCTGTTTTATTCGTGGAAATGATGATCGCAGTAATAACACCTGCAGGGTTTTCTCTGATTTTGAGCAAACACTTTGATGCACATCGACGTGCCCCCCAGTTGCAAAGGGAACAGCTCATTCAGGGCTAAATATCCAAAAACTCCGTCTGCTTTAATTGGACTGTTTGTTTGGAGCAATGATTGCTTGAAGAACGTTGTCAGACGTGATTGCTGTATCAGGTGAAGACGCACAGAGGGCCGACGCGTAGACGGGAAGACGAAAAGATTAATTAAGTGTGGCCTGCTGAGAATACGGTATATTAAATATCAGCTGCAAACAGGGGAGGCCCATTCATGCTGAACAAGGCACAGCGGAGTACATGCACCACCTGGCCACTGACATTTATGTGTTTTATCCTCTAAGAACCACAAAATTAGTGCTGAGAGAATCAGACGTCATTCTGAATTAAACTGAGTAAAATATCAAATATTAAATCCGTCACCGTGAGAGAGGGATGCTGGATACTACAGCCTGCGAGCTAAGTTACCCCAGCCGAAGTGTCCTCGAGCAAGACACTGAGTTACCATGAAGCACATAAGAGCGAGAACATCTGTGTGAACGAGTGAATGTGGAGTGAAACAGACTAGAAAACTGTGCGGTGACCACACACAGAGACTTCAGACTGTCAGCGCCCGCCTGGAGCTGCTAACGTAAAGCAGTCCTCAGTTTTCCTCAACATGACATAAAAATAAAATTAATAATTAAAAATAATAAAAAGGATAGTAACAGTAGAGCTGTGTAACTCCCTGTAGTGCTGTTATTTCTGTCCTTTCCTTAAACAGCTGTCAGGGATCAGACAGTTTTAGTGTTTATTATGAAGTAATCACAAATTCACAACTTACTAATTATGAACAGATGAAAGTAGCAGTAAACTGAAAAACGAGAGCAGCTATATCAATATTGCATGTTATGAGGAGCTCAACATTTAGAAAAAAAAAAAGTTTTAAATGAATTTTAATTAGACTCAAACAAACTTTATACGAGCACGGGGAACAACCTGACAGCGCCTCTCCGTCATTGGACGACGATTACCTCACAAAGATCCATTAGTGGGAACAGAAATGACAAAGTGTAACCGAGATCCAGTTTATATAAATCATATATATTTGTTAATCACCACAAGTCCCCCTGTCTCCTTAAATTATCCTGAGAATACGGCCGACGAGACAGTTTTTAATGATGGATGCCATATTGTCTCCATCTTGGCATGCTCATGGGAAGCCTAAGAACGATTTCTAATTTTAATGGTATCATCCTGTGGCAGATTTCCAAGTGACATTTATGAAATATTTAAAGAGGAACTAATGGGCTCATTGTTAAACATGTAGTAAAACTGAACCTGGCAACACTGCCTGTCCTCAGAACCACCAAACACTTATTTCAGTTTAAGGGGACAGAAAAGACATTATTAGATTCATTTAATTCACTTTTATTTATATAACAAAGTGCAACAACACAGATTTCCATATAGAATATGGAAATCTGTAATCAGATAATATGCTACAGCCGAGACTTTTGGAAAGTTGGGAAGAAAAACTCCCTTAAAACAGGAAGAGACCTTCAGGAGAGCCAGGCTCAGGGAATGGCATCGACAGCGACTGGTCGGGCGCTGAAAAAGGACCAATGAGAGACGAGAGAGTCCTGATCCAGCTGTAACTGTAACACTCAACAGTGTGAGAGCGAAGTGCTCTAATGGGGTGATATGAAACCAAGATTTTAAAGATATGATGGAATAATTGTTCTGGATTTTGCCTTTTTTAAAATTTAATTGCTGAATTTAACAATGAGCCAAATAAGAGAAGCCAATATGAGAGAAATGTGATCTCATTGCTGTGTTTGGATCATTTTAATGCTTTTCACATCACTTTTAGAAGCAACAAATGCATGAACGAGTTTCTCTGCATACCTCTGAGACAGAAAGCTGCTAATGTTAGCAGATGACCACAGCATGACCCTGATGAAGGCCACAAGCCGAAACGTGTTGGTCAGTCAATAAAGTTGTTCCTCTTCCCTTAAGTGTTGCTGGAGTTCCTGCATTGTGAATTTTAGCAGATGACACAGTTCAGTCTCAGACATTTGTTTAATTAAACTCCTCACAGTGTGTCTGGAGGTCAAAGGTTACACCATCCAGAATAAATATCTCTTCAGTACCACAGTTTGTTTGTTTTTTTAGAGATTTATAGGCACAAACACCTGGGTATCATCTGCATAGCAACAAGTGCAGAATGAATATATATGAATAATGAATAATGTGAAAAGCACAGACTCCTGGGAACTAATGTGTGTCTATTAGGAAAACTCTTCACTCACATTAACAAACTGAATCTATCAGACTTAAAGACCATCTGTGGAAAACATGATGAGCAGTACTGAATGAGTCCACTATCAGAGGCCGTTCATAACCTTCACTAGCTTCTGTGCTGTGATGATTCCTGACTGATATTCTTCAAATAAACCATTTTCCTGCTAATGACCACAGTCACAGAAGAATTATGGCTGATTTAAAACAATGCTAACATTGCCTGTGACATGTAGCCTGTTAATAAAGGTAAATATTTAAAGCAGAGCAGTCCTGTATGGATGAGGTGTGATAAAGATCCCACATGTACAACAAGAGCATCTGAATACAAGGATTTCAATGAGGACTGGATTTTTTCTTAATGGAAATGAAATAGCAGTAGATTTTATTTCATTAAAGTCCATAAGAATAAGCAAACAAACAAAAAGACTTATTAGAAGAAAAACTTAGCTAAGCAGAAAAGGAAAAGCAGTGTGACATGACCTCAGCAGTAAAGCTCATATGGAACGAGTGAATTCTGCAGGACTAAAAAGTCCGGTTAGTGTGCTCAAGTTAATAAGAATAATTTGCATATTGCGAGTAAATCTCTAAAGTGTTTCCAGGCCAAATGCAGGTGAATAAAGCACAGATATGCATAGCATTAATGTATTCAGAAGTATTCACAGTGTTTCACATGACCACACTGTGGACTCATTAACAAAAACAGAAGAACAGAATTTTTACTTATGCTGGAGAAAAATAATAAGAAAATGTGGACTTTGTTTTTTTTAAGTGCACGGCTATTTAATATTTAAAAACATTTAATAAGAAGCTTGCAGAGACACACTCATATGAAGACCTTTACTTTGTATTCAGTTATACTGCAGCTGGACTGAAGCGACTGGCCCAGGGTCCATTAAAAACATCTCATGCTGATGTGAGAGTTTTAATTGGCAGCAGTGGTAACATCCTGTAGAAGCGAGGCATCGAGCCGCAGGGTGTTGGTTTCATCCACATATTGGATGGATGGAGAGCTGTTTCATTAGTCACCAGAGCCTGACTAATGCCAAAACACAGACCTGTCAATTAAACGCTGATATCAGTCCGACGAGATATGCATGAGAAAGGGCAAAGCAGGGGTTAAAGTGTAATTTGATATTAACCCTGAAACTCCTCTGACGAGGTAAGAAGTCATTGTTTCTAACTCAGCACCAACGCCTGGTCGTATCATGTTTTATAAGAGTTGTCCTTCAGTAAATGTAAACATAAAACTGGAGTCTGTCCCAGCTGCGGAGGGTAAGAGGTGTCCCGTCCATCACAGGGCTGATGCAGACAGACACACAACCAATCACATGCAGTTCAGGAAGGTGATGCGATGGCGCCAACCACTATGACAGCGTGACAAAGAGTAACTGTGCAAAACTAACTGTCATTACAGCCGTGTAAAAGTAAAAATGCTTGTATGGTAAGATTTGGACATTCTTATGAGTTACTCCAAATTTTAAATGAAATGTTAACATAATGATATTCAATAATCACATCCTTTGCTTTATTTCCACGAAATAAACAAAAATCTGCAGTGCAGTATCTCTCTTCAGAGTCCAGAGTTACTCTTAAATGACTGCAATCCTCTCAGGTAGATACACCGGCAGAGCCAGCTCTGTCTATTGATGCCTGCAGATGCTGAGTGGAGGTTTGTGGCACATCAGACGGCTGAGAGAGAGTGTGAAGTCGTCCAGCAACACTTCAATAGTATAGATTTACCTTTTTGCTACAACAGGTTTTGGCTTGTTGCCTTCAATGTTTTTTTTTTTTTTGGGGGGGGGGTGTCACTGTAAAGGAACTGCCTGCACCAATAAACCAATAAAGCGAGTTGGTCTACAAAGTGGAAGATGCTGGTTTTCTTTAGCATATGCAGTTGCAGATGTTGCTGCTGCAGGGGTGTAGTGTAGTGATGGGATTTCCGGCTCTTTTTAGAGAACCGGCTCTTTCGGTTCGGCTCACTAAAAAGAGCCGGCTCTTTCGGCTCCGAACCGGCTCTTCAGGTTGTTTTGTTGCTTTAATTAATTTATTATTAACAATAATATAAAATTATGCACAAAAGGAATTACTAATGTAAAAAAAAGGTTTTATTTTTTTTACATTAGTTTTTTTTATATATAAATATATGCGGTGGCCCCTAGAGACAAAACACGTACAAACTCCGAAGCACATTTCTAGCATGAACTGAACTTCCAAAACAGAGCTACCTAGATCACTTAAATTACACAATTGAAAGCATGTGTGTATTGTTTGTGCATTTATATGCCAGCACTCATATATATTCAAATAACTGAAGGTAATGAAGATAAATGAATAAAAATGTTCATTTACCTGTTACTACCACACACCAAATCCGGTCGTTGGTACTTGCTGGCTTGTGTAGCCACTAGGTAACAAAAGCTCAACACTGCGCCTAGCATCCTGGAGCACTTCTGCTGTCTTTTGTACGTGTTTTGGAGTTTTTACGTGCTTCTGAGTTTTTACGTGTTTTAGAGTTTGTACGTGCTTCGGGGTTTGTACGTGCTTTAGAGTTCGTACGTGTTTTGGAGTTTTTACGTGCTTAGTCTCTAGGGGCCACCGTAAATATACTTTTATTTATTCACTTCACATAAAATGTAATAAATAAATCACATAATACAAAAATCAACTATTCACATTTCAATTTTTAACTATTTAAATTTTCAGCTTTTTCCTTTTAAACTAATTTAAAATGAAACAACACAAAACACTGCAAACCACAACACAATTAAATATAAATTAAAATATGAAAACAAAAAGAAGATGCACATTCTCTGTCATGTGGGCCTGCATGAATAAACTTTCTGAATCCTTTATCATCCGCAACTGAAAATAGTTGTGGATGATTACTATACCTTTCTAATGTGACGTTGTTGTCCCTGGCTCTCTCTCTCTCCCTCCCGCTCTGTTCCTGTGCTACTGCGAGTGTAACTACCGCCCCTCCCCCCTCTGCCCAGCGCAAAGCACAAGGCTCGCGTGTAGTGATGCGCGAATCATGAACGAATCGTTCAATACTCGAGAATCACTTTACTGACTCATGAATCATGATTCACAAGCTCAACTGACTCACTGACTCATCCCTGTTGCTGTTAGCAGCAATATATCTAGCTTATAATTAAAATTGTGGAGAAGAACACAACATCCAGTATCTTAACAAAAACATTTCTGCTCTGAACTGGAAGAAAAAACCCTGAGTAGAAGCTCACATCAAGACAATAGCTCCTCGGTTCACAGTAGCATCGCTCTGCTAACATGCTAACAGCACATTTGAGCTACTCACCCCCTCCTTTCCTGTGCTGAATCGTAGAGCCAGCGAGTCACTCAGGACTCGCTAACCCCCTCCCTCCTGTGCTGAATCGTAGAGCCAGCGAGTCACTCAGGACTCGCTAACCCCCTCCCTCCTGTGCTGAATCGTAGAGCCAGCGAGTCACTCAGGACTCGCTAACCCCCTCCCTCCTGTGCTGAATCGTAGAACCAGCGAGTCACTCAGGACTCACTCACCCCCTCCCTCCTGTGCTGAATCGTAGAGCCAGCGAGTCACTCAGGACTCGCTAACCCCCTCCCTCCTGTGCTGAATCGTAGAGCCAGCGAGTCACTCAGGACTCGCTAACCCCCTCCCTCCTGTGCTGAATCGTAGAGCGAACGAATCACTCACTCACTCACCCCCTCCCTCCGGGCTCACAGCTTCTTCTTCTTGGTTGGCAACCAATGTTAAGGCGCATTACCGCCCCCTGGCTCACGGCTCAGTGGACATTTAGATGAGAAAATATATACTTGACACATTTAAGGAAAATACTAATAAAATAAAAATAAACAAGATAAATGTTCCCTTTAGAAATTTTTTTGCTCTTTTTTGCTTTATAAAATTGTTGTTTTCTTTTAGAATCACTCATCTTAGCAGTAGGATTTACATGAAAAGAGAAAAGAAATTAAGCTTGAGTGAAAATGTACATTTTTTGCACTCTCTGGTCAACTGACTCAGTGAATCAAATGACTCAAAAAACCCGATTCACTTTGGTGAGTGACTCATTAAAACTCGATTCAGTAAAAAGAATCAAATTTACCATCACTACTCGCGTGCGGAGTGAAGCGGGAAAAAGTGCGAGAGAGAGGGTGAGAGAGAGAGGGTGAGAGAGAGAGAGAGAGAGGGTGAGAGAAAGAAAGAAAACCCCACGGCTCGCGATAAGGAGCCGGCTCGCGTCGTTCACGTCAAAGATCCGGCTCTAAGAGCCGTTTCGTTCGCGAACGACACATCACTAGTGTAGTGACCTCCATGCTAGTGGAGGTCATTAGCCGCTGGTGTCATAGCTGTTCTGAGACCAGCTACCTGGAGTACGTATGTATTTTAAAATGTCTGGCATCTCACTGGCCCATCCTGTGCTTTTGGCTGATTTCATTAGTTTGCCACCCGCTGTGATGTCATCATGAATAAACACCAAACCTGAATGCAGTAATTAAATAGTTACAGAGCAGTATTTCCATCTCTGTTCAGCTGTTCTATCTTATTTGGCATTTTCTTTTCCTGCTGGAACTCTGCAAGCGATTCAGCATCGTGCTGGTGGAGGCACCGCTTTAAAGCGATCAGGGGATCAAGCTGAGTGTGTTTGGTCACAAGTGATACTCTACTAGCCTCTAACCTGCCTCTTCCGCTGAGTGCGATAATATATGATAATAGATTCCTCCAAATCCCACCCTATTTTCCGAGCACGATGCTGGTTTGCATCTACGCCTTCATATTTCACTCAGCTGTGTGTTCTGGACATAAACAACAAATCACGCAGGAGTGAACTCTAATTCAGGTTATTCTACGTGAGCATGAATATGATCCCAGAACAAATAATAATAAAATAATACAAAATGCAGTAATTTACTAAATTACTCCCTACTGGTGTGTTACTGGAGGGCACGGGTGCATAAAACCTGGTTTATCCGCTCCCCTTCGGTTTTGTCGGGGCCCAGCTTCCCACACGTCCCTTCGGTGCATAATTTCTGTGAGTTTGGACAGTAGTTGTGTGTTTATAGACCTGGATCAGAAACACATGGCTGTTTAACTGCTCAGAGCCCTCCTACAGACATTAGAGAGAGCAGTGGGAGTGCTGGGTTTGAGCAGGCAGGAGAAGGGGTCAGGTGCTTGAATAAGACAGCAGCTGTAAATCTTTGTGCTGAACAGCAGCTTTTTGCTGGTGGCAAAAAGAAAAACGAAGACAAATAAACGTACAAACCGTGTTCGTCCTGCAGTGTGAGGAGATGATGAGCAGCAGCGAACAACTAACTTTTAAAAGCAGCCGTTGCTGCTCTTTGCTGTGGTTAAAATAAGGGCTGCGATATTGTAATGCATGCAAAATAAGCTCACCATCACCAGTTTCCTACTTTAAGAGGGGGAAGAATTAATTTTTGTCCCTGACGAGCACGGCACATTCTCTTCTTACAATATGATTATGTTAAAAAGAACTAATGTGATTGGTTTGAATATCATTGAATTTAGTCGTGACGTTTAGGATTAATGTCAGAACGGTTTGACCACACTTCCCTAAGCAGACCCAGTGACAGCTGGTTCAGGCAGCAGCATTAAAGAGATGCTGTTCCCTGTCAGCGCCGCGATCCTGAACAATTTACTGAGAATATTTTTGCAGCATCGAGATAAAGAGGACCAGAAACTCCACATCATTAAAAAGTGTGAGTGCACTAACAGCAGGCTTTTAAGAACACAGTTAACTGTCATTACAGAGCTAAAGTTCAGCCTTTCAGGTGAAGCCAAGAACATCCTATTCTCTAAGGCAACAGAGTCACAGAGGCTGCTGATAAAACAACAGGAAGTCTGCACTTGGATTACAAATGTGATTATCTGATCATGGCAGGGTTGTGCTGGCTTGTTTCTTTCAAAGACATAATTGAATTTTTGCATATTAACTGGAACAAGTGAGTTTATTATCTGGTTGACTAACTGAAATATGTTGTGCTGTTTACCTCTGCACCAGCAGACTTTTAGTAGCACAGCGACTGTCATTACAGAGCTAACGTACAGCCTTTCAGGTGTAACAGTGAAGCCAAAAACATCCTATTCTCTAAAGCAATAAGGCCTCAGAGTCTCAGAGGCTGCTGATAGACAACAACAGAAAGTCTCCCGGGTGTGACTGTGATTACAAATGTGATTATCTGCTCATCTGTTCATGGTGGAAGTGAGCTGGGTTGTTTTTGCATTGAAATGATAATCGAATTTTTGCATATTAACTGAAAACATTGAGTGTATTATGTGGGTGACCAGCAGAAATACATCTCTCAGTTTATGTGTTTTTACATCATCAGTGTAAAGGACTACAAAATAAAAATGCTGTGAGTCTGTAGCAACGAGGCCAGTCTGAAATATACGTTCAGTGTTATTACCCAGAGGAAGTTATATTAGACGACCAGGCTAACGCAGCAAATACAATTCAGTGTTTGTCGAAACCTTGAGTAGCTGTGGTGAAAAGCAGCAACATATCTATTGTAACAAGGAGATGATGAAAACATATTTTAGCAAATGTGAATGTTCAGAGTTCAGTGGTGTTTAGCAGCTGTTAGCATCAGTCACCGGCGACGGACACTCAGGAGTTACTGTTAGTTATTCACCATCACAGGCTCTAACAGACTTTCTCCTTACACGTCGTTGTGACAGACAGGTTCATAAAAATTCCATCACAGCGTAATTTCACCTGTCATTTTAATTTTCATAGTAAGGCATATTTAATAGCTTTACATTTTCAGGGGTGGGAGGGGCGGCGAGCAGAGCCCGTGTGCTCCTAGTGCCGGTCCCAAACCCAGATAAGTGAGCGGAGCTGCATCAGGACGGGCATCCAGAATAACGTCTTTGTTTCCATAGAGGATCGGTCGGGATCGTGAGGTCTGACTGTGTCAGTGTGTTTGCTCCACGGAGGAGAAACAGGACTTCTGGAGTAAGCTGGATAAAGTGTTAGAAAGTTTCTTTAGTGGGGAGAGAGTGGTGGAGACTTCAATGAACGTGGAGGTGACATGAACAGAGATGATGAGGAGGTGTAGTGTTAGGGAGAGAAATGGAACAAAATGCCTGTGGTGAGCGCGCACTTCAAGACGGGGGGGGGGGGGGGGGGGGACGAGAGTGGAGGAAGGTGGACTACATCTTATGCAGAAGGTGCAATCTGAGAGACAGAGCTGTGGTAACATACAGAGGGATAAAGCTGATGATGCCATGAAGAGAGTGCAGGCAGGGTGGAGTGGGTGGAGGCGAGTGCTGGGTGATTGTGACAGGAGGATAGAGAGAGAGAGGCTTACAAGACGGTAGTGAGACCTGCTGGGATCTACGGTTTGGAGACAGTAAGGAGGCCCAGCTGAAGGTGCTCAGTCCATCAGACGGACAGCTCAGAGTCACAGAGGCGGAGGTGGGCTGGACATGTGCAGGGGGACAAAGGCTGTTAAAGATGGAGGTGCCAGGCTGGAGGAAAGGAGCAAGATCTCAGAGGGACATGGATGAAGGAGGATATGCAGAGGGTTGGCGTGACAGAGGAGGATGCTGGGATAGGAGGAGATCATTCGCCTTGGTGACACGTAAAGAGAGCAGCTGACAGAAGGAGAAATTTCCCAAAACAACACAAATACAATAATCAGGATAGAAAAAAGATGCATTTCTGATCACATGGAAACAAAAAAGAAAAGCAAACCCAGACTGTGTGATCACACCTGCAAGAAGACTGTTAGCACTTATTGTACTAACGCTAAGTGGACCTGCATGAGTGTTATTAAAATAGAAATGTACGAGTTTTAATTTTAATACATTTTTAATAAATATAATTCTCCTCCTGCCTCACAGGAAACTGAAAAGCATAATTTCATGCACAGTCGGTCAGTTTCTCCCACAGAAGCGATCGGTCTCTTTATACTGTTGCAGAGACGAGCTGTCAAAATGATACACAGCTTTCAGATTTCTGTCTTTGTTTGAATAAATTCCATCAGTGAAAATCTTGCTTAAAGTGACCTGCTGTTCTTATATAGTCTGCTTTGGTGCAAAATGTTTATGGAGCTCTTACCCACAGCTACTTCTTCATTATGACAGCCAGTGTTTCTCTCCCACTGGGGTAATGGTGTTGCAGAGAATACCTCTGTTATTAGAGGGAGTGCTTTACCACACATGTTTTGAAATTAATGTTGAGATTTAATCACAGCTTGGATCAATTCCTTTGTATTCTGGTCATCATCCAGCTGTTAATAACGACTGCATTTGTTGAGTTAGACAGGACACATGCAAAGGTTAGACTGTAGATGCTGAGGTGATGCTTTTGCTTCTTTTTTGTGCGAGGGAATGCAGACTGTTATATATGTTTCAGAAACTGCACGTGTTTAACCTGCAATATATATTTGTTGTCAGATGCAGCATGAGAATATGGTGAAGCTTTTTTAACAAACAGACATCTTTAGACATTTGCACTGAGACAGTTGGTTACTAAATTCTCCAACCCCTAAATACCCCAAATGTCAGCATAGCTCTCCTAAAAACAACCAGAGTAATAGTAGTCCTACTAATGCATTTTAGTATTATTTCCTGACATCATATTTGTCTGCTGGGGATGGTGCAGGTCAGAATAAATACAGGTTTAATGAGTGCACTCACACAGGGATGTTGCATGCTTCAACAGCAGGACTTCTATGGCTGTATTGTAGCAGAAAGAAGATGAAGACGTAACTTCATAATCCAAGTGAGTGGTGCGGATTTAAAACACTCTTTACCCAAAACATTAGCGAGCAACGGTCATTGCTGTTACTCAAAGAGTGTGCTAATGTATATGTAAAGTGTAGAGGTAAGTTTGGGCGTGTTTGATACACAAAGTGTTTGCAGGGGCTGCGGAGCTGGTACCCATTTGGTGGTTGTATCTTTTGATGTTTGCACGTTTGCACATCTGGATGTTTGCACGTGCATGTTCGGGGCGGCGATGGGTGTGTGTTGAATCTACCTAGTTGTTTTCCCTGCATTGGTCTGAGTGTGGGGTTTCCCTGGCTTCTGGGTGGCCAGTGGGGTGTTCGTGAGGTCTGTGCACAGGAAGTGTTGCTCTGTGCTGGGAGTGGACAGGCTGCTGGGAGGTTTGTCTCCATCTTGCTGTTTCTGGTCATTCAGAGAGATTCCAAACCACACAGCGAGCCCTCACCTTACAAATATTTGTCCTCTAAATAGCAGAAAAATGTTAAAAATGTTAGCCAACATGGGGACTGCTAGAGGTTATTGCAGTGGCTAATTTTAACAGCTAGCTTTAGCAGCTGCCAGCCAAGTAGCTGACAGACATTAACAGCCAGCAGCTTAGACTCATTAGAATATTGTTATGAACTGATTTACATCAATTTATGCCTGACATTTACCTTTGGGGTGACAGCACAAAGACTGACAGACAGGGATAGAGCGGTGGATGGAGACCACAAAGACAGAACAAGAAAGAGGAAACAAAGGGCAAAAGCAGAAGTCCACACACATAATGCCAAGGAAGCATCCTCATCCACTCATGATTTCACATAATTACGCAGTGTGTTACTGTTATCACATGTGGATCCTCACCCTGCTCTTATAATACATTAGATCATTTTTTATTCCTGTCTATGTAAATACAGAGTTTTACAGACCCCCCCACCGGTCATTAATATTAACTGCAGAGCGTTGTATGCTTGATGTTATTTTGGGTCTCACCTGTAAAGATTTGCTCCTAGAATTTTCCAAATCTGTAATCGCTGCTTGTTTTGTTTTCTTCCACCCGTCTTGGAAGCAGCTCAGCCTGTGAGTACGAGGTTTGCATAAAATCCCACGTAGTGACTTATTCTCTCACAACAGAACCAAGAAAAGGAAGGGTTAGGTTATGTGTTTCACATCACAACGAAATGCAAAAGTATCTGCAGTCAGACATTATCAAATATCTAAAAGCGTATTTTTACCAACATTCACTTTCATTGCATCATCTTATGAGCAATCTTTGTATAAAAAAGATGAGTTATAACTCAGTTGGAGTCATGTTGAAAACTGTAACCATCTTGCAGATGAAAAACAAAATCCACGACTTAAACTGAGATCTTATGTGTGACCTTCTGTGTGCTGTATGGGTGAACTACAGAAGTGTTGGAGCCAAAGAAAGCAAAGGGAAATAATATTCGGAGACAGCCTGATGGGAACCATGAGACCATGAAATGGAACCTCAGTTCTAGTGTGTCAGCTGGCCAATTTTCCACTGTGTGAGGTCAGACAAATTCACAGAAAGCTTCCCGATGCCTTTGTGTAAAATTTCACAGGAGGGTAATTCTTCAGAAGATCTCTCCAGATTGTTGTGGCTGCACGTGTCAGAACCTTCAGTTTCTTTTTCTGTGTTCAAATAAAATATGTTCAGTCTCAAACCAACACCACTTTTATGTGCTTGTGTGCTGTGTGTGTTTGCGAAATGCAAATGGACTGTTGTCGTCCTAATATTTGCACTGAAAAGAAACCATCTGTCTGATCCATGTGTGCTGGATCAAAATCTCGATGCATTCATCGTGTGCCAGACTGTGATTTCTGCTAGACACGAGATTTATACCAAAACGCAGCGAGCGTCTCTGATTCTCCTGATATTAACTTGTGACACCAGAGTAACTATCACAATTATTTTTGATCCTGAGATAACAATTATTTATCACGGTGATTGATTTTAGTGAGTGAATGATTTTTACTGCACTGTCATGTAAACCTAGCAGGGCTTTAATATCCACGTGGTGCAGCGTCCATGTTTAAACCTGATCCTGTAATTTCAGTGCAGGTAGAAGAAAAGTGTAAATAAAGCTTTACTCACTCTGTCATTGTGCTTCACTTCTGTTAATGAAAACGTCTTTACAGACCAATAAGGTGTTTATTCCCGATGTACGTGCAGCTCCTGAAAGCAAAAATACAAAATGAATGGACGCGACGTCTTTGGGGTCCCTCTGTGTTTCCACTGTGACATTTTGCACACAGCACAGGCATCAGCACTGTGGAGATCTGTGATATTTAATGTAATAATATGTTTTGTCCAGCGTGTTCATTACAGTCTTGTTTGCTCGTCATGTTAACCGGACACTAACCTTCAGCCTGCAGCTGTGTTGGTGAGATGAATGGATGCGTCGCTGCACGGGCTGATGGACGGTTTGCATTAACAACCACTGCATTGTTTTTCTTTGCCTTCATGCACTCGTTGTAATACAGTCAGTGATGAGTTTTCAGGTGGTTGCATAAGATCCTTGTGCTGCTCTGTAGCACACACACACACACACACACACACACACACCTCTACAGCACTCTGCATGTGACTCCTGTTAGCTTCAGCTAAAACAAAAGTATCTCCAAACAAGGGACGAGTTCTTCACCATTTTTGTTTTACTGATTATTTGTAACACTGCCTTTAATGTACTGTGACTCGGTCAGGATACATACAGGGAACAGCTGTAACGGCTTACTCAGGCATGGGCAGTTACTGTTATTTTCATTTAATTGTGGGAAACAACTGAGAATAAAATCATAAGAACTGTGATATTACAGGTTATTACAGGTTATGTATAGAACACATTAAATGCTGGGACAGTCGTTACTCCTGCTGCGTTCATGTTGACAGTGTTGGATACTGACTTCTCAACTCTCTGATGAATATCACGTGATTTTTATTTGATGTAAAAGTGATATTTTTTAATTCTTATTGATCTCAAAGTAGCATTTTAAGTATACAAGTAAAACTATGAAATGAAGGGAAAAACTTCGATACTGGTACTTTTTCTGAGGTAAATCCTAATTTCAGTTTCAATTAGAATTTCAAAATTGTTCCGTTTTCTTTTTTCTTGCTTGTTTATTTTCTAAACCGATGTTTGATTTCAGTAAAGATGAAGCTTGAAGGTCGGCTGTCAGATAACCAACTAACATTTCTGCAGAGGAAATAATTACTGGAAATGTCAAACACTAAACTGACTTCTATTTATACAAGGAAGCGGTAACACACAATTCATAATTAATTACTAATCACACCCTTCAGAATGTGAAAAAGGCATGCTAGACAGCTTAAAAGGTAATTACACTGTGATGGTTTTTTTTAGTTTCAGTCACTTTGTGGCTGCTCGAGCCTGCAGACACATTTGGCCTCATTGCATTTAGAATGACATCCATATTGTGCAAAAAGGTTTTAACAGAGTTTCGTTTGAGGGCGCCTTAAATCTGCAGGATTTATGGAGACAACCTACAATTTTCTTTCATTCTGAGGAGCCACTATAATCCCAAACACACTGTCAAATAATTTACACTAACTTAATTATGAAATCACTTGGTTGGTATTTAGGAGGTTTTTTCTCCTTCGATCCATCTTTTTACTGTTTATGCTAATAACACGTGTTTTTCTTTATGTTTGGCTGTAGCGAGCGATGAGACTGATGTTTGCTACAGAGGTGCACTGAGTGTCTGAAATATCAATACTTTACATTAAACCAGTGTGAACACAATGGAGATACACACCAACACAAAGGAAACTAGAGTCACACTGAAGTGTTTGAACATTACATTAATAGTCTTCACTCACTGTGTCTTTAGGGATTCACTAGCTTGCGAAGCTATTAGCATAGCTCTTAGCGTAGCTGAATCACTAGCAGTAAGGCTTCTTCATCCGTCCTCCTGCACTTTCCTGCTCAGTATGTTAAATGTTTAGCTACTCTTTCGGCTCCTTTTACAACAATGATACTTATAATATGGCCTGTTTATAGCTTTGGAGGCCAGGCTCAGCGAACCAAGCTCTGCACCCTTGAAAAACCAGACCCTTGTTCAGATTCAGGCAAAGTTAGCAGCTAATAGTTAGCTGTGATGTTCTCCTTTATCTTATAGTGGACAGAAATTATTTTTTGGAGTGGTACAAATAATTTGTCTGGCATCTTATTTGATGCAGAGGGACTATGTAATTGGTCCTGTTTGTCTGTCTGTTTGTTTGTTAGCAGTCTTATCAGTTTTCAAGAGCTCAAGTTAATTTAATTTTGGTGAAAATAAGTCAAGGTTAAGTTCACATTAACTGTAAAAATTAAAATGTCATATTATTATTTGTGTTGCAGCATCACTGCATATGACTCTGGATACTGTGGGTGCTTAAATTAAAAGTACTTGACATAGTATAACGCAAACAGGGACCTTAAAGCAGATCAACAACCAGCCATCAGCACATCTATTAGAACCTATTCCTACAAGACTGCTTTAAGAACTGTTAGCACCGATTTATACTTTGATGTTAAACATGATCAAGAAATGTCAATTATCAAAGACAGTAACCACTGATCATTACTATTATTATTGCCATTATTATCACAGCAGTTGAATCTATCATTAGCCATATTTGCTGTAGCATAGGTTGTGATAAATTGTTTCTTAGGGCTAATGCAGAGGCTGTGCTAAGATGATTCACAGTAGCTGAAGGACGAGAGTAAAGAACAACATTCCTGTTCTGTTCCTATTGTGGATCCTGACTATCTGACATAATTTAAAGACTTATTGGACAAGCGAATGGAAGTAAGACATATAATAATAACAATAATAATAATAATAATTATTATTATTTCTGCCAAAATTCAACAACTCAAACTGTCAGCTCTGAGATATGTTGTATTGAAATAGTATTTGTATAGAATATTTTTTAACTGTAATATTCCTGTAATATTTTTTCTCCTGTCGTTGCAGTTTTTGTCTCGGCTGGTGTCAGGCTGGAGTTTAGATCAGGCGAACTCTTTTCACATTTGAATCAAATTATTGACGTGTTTTGAAAATGTGATTTTCAACAGATCTCTTTAAATTCAAACCGCAGCTGCTGATGATCTTTTGGGCAAATCTCACCCATTATGGAACTACACAATGGGCTTTATTTTCACCTCAAACTTCCAATACAAGTTATAAAGGCAATGTTGTCTTTTTGCTTTTCCCCGACTCTCAGCCTCTTTACAATCCAACTGAGGCTCTGACAGACTCACACACTTAGACACAGTCTGTGAGATTAGTTTCCACGGTTTTATCTCCTCGCCCAGCTATGCTTACCTGCACATTTTTTCACTGCCAACATCTCAGACTGGCCTTCGCAGAATTTACATTTTTTTCATGTTGTAATGTTAATGTAAAAAAATTAAATATATAAATCCTTTCATGGTCTGTGATTCATGGCAATCAAGAAACAACAACGATGTGAGTCCAAAGTCTGAATTTCATATAACATTGTTAAAATGCTTTGTGTTTTTCCACAGTCACAAAAAATCATTGAGAAATTAGGTTAATAAAGGATAGAAGTGTCAGCTTTATGTCCTCTTAGGTTATGGAAAGCAGGTGTGTGTGTGTGTGTGTGTGTGTGTGTGTGTGTGTGTGTGTGTGTGTGACCGTTTGTCTGATCCTATTCCCAAATATATCTCTCGCCTGAAGTCTCACCAAAAATAAATTAAGAAATTACATGAGGGAAGTAAAGGAAACAAAGGTTTTAGATGAGGAGCGTCGTGATTTATTACTGGTTTAGAAGGTGGCCCCCAAGTTAAACCACGGCAGAGCACAGGAATAAATCTCCCTGATCTGACTGAGCCTGACTCAGATATAACAGTCTGTTTGGCCCCCGTGGTCGAGTCCACCGGCCTTTGGTCATGGCAGTATTTAATCTTCACTCCTTCAGCTAAGCTAAAGCTTGGATAATCCAGAGTCCCCTCACCATTCACACGGGGTTTCTCCAGCAAACCAGACTTCACAGTGAAGCTGGATCTCCATCTGTAGTTTTGGAACTATTTGGAAAGACAATGTGGGGCGAATTATGCTGAGCAAACAGAGTATTGTCTAATATCTTGGGGGAGATATGAATTTCTGCAAGAAGTGAATGACAATCCATCCAGTACACGCCAAGTTATTTCTCAAGAGTGCAGAGCTGCACATATGAATTTGTGTGGCTACATGAAAAGTGTGAGGATCCAGAGTGGGTGTGGTGCATCGTTCAATCATGAATATCTGTGCAGATATTTCTGCCTGGACCAAGAAATCACCTGACATCTTCATGGCTAAACACTGTTGGCTTCATTGTATATTTACCACTAATTCATGATTTCATTTATGACACATTGCTTTCTTTATTTGACCTCTTTAGATCAAACCTGAAATGCAGCCATCCATGCGTAAAACACCCCACCTTATAATATTTGCTTATTCATGCAGTCATCTTTTCTTTGATGTCTCTTTCTAATTGCCATTTCCTTTTGAAGTCATGATGAATTAAATGCTCAGCTTTGATTTCAGCCGGAGTCATTTCATCTTTGGAGCACTTGGTTATGGTTATCTTCCTACCTCGGATGCACCGGGGAGGACCGTCCTCGGGGTATAGCATCATCTGACTTACATTTTTAGCCGTACTTTATTTTATGCAAATAAAGGAATCTGGTGCCTGACAGTATTTCTCTCACTGTCCAGGTGTTACTCACAGTTTATGACCCTCGTCAATGTATGGAAGTCTGTGTGCGACGGGGGTCGAGGGAGCCAGAGCGGCAGACACTGGAGGAGAGAGGACATGTAATTGAATTAGTAATGATTGAGTTCATTGACACGCACAGTCCTAATCACCTACCATTTAAAGGACCCTTGAGTAATGGCCATGCTTTGCAAGAGGGCAGATGGGTAAGCAGGATAGTCTCAGTGGGCTAAATGTCAAAGGCAGACATAAACCCCCCGAGTGCCCACACGTATCTCCGTCCTTGCACAAGAACACTGTGAAGGACAAACACCGACCCACATTTAATTTAAAGTAGACTGTATGTGATATTTTTTACCAAATAATAAATAACAGTGTTTTTCTCCATCGCTTTCTTCCTTTCAGCATTTGCTTGCATTAAATTTCATCAGCTAAATTCCCATTACGCACTTACAGCAGCCCAAAGACAAAAGTCTAGTTCACAGCTGTTTACAGGTTTAGTGTAGCACTGTAAATCTAGGGTGAGTAGTTTGACTAGTTTGTCCTGATTTTTTAACCTTAACACATCTCAGCTTGTTTAAAATGCACAGCATCTGCCTCTGCATACCAATGCTCCCATAAATTAGTCTTTGTTTCCACCTCCAAATACGCAGCAGGTCTCTGAAGAATTTCAATGTTTTTCTTTTTATTCGCCCATCACATAAGATGGTGAAGATTTGCATAAAATATTTTGCTTATATGTGCATCGTACGCCAAAAGAGCTTGGTAGAAGAAAACAGTGTCGCGATGATCATCAGCTAAAAGCCGTCTTACTCCTCTTATTCCCAGAGAGCCTGACAGGAGCTGTAAAGGACAGACATGGCCATTATATTCATGAGGAAGAGCACAGAGCTTGGATTCCAGCCTGAACTTTAACAACACAACTTTACTTAAAGAGCCACTGTCTTAACACCAAAGCTCACAGAGCCACAAAGCATCACAGAGTCGCCGACACAGAAGACAAAAAGATTCAATCACGCTGCTTTAACACGCCGCGGCCCTAACTGCAGCTTATTACAGGGGATAAAACATTGGAGAAAGGGGAACAAAAGGGCTCAGCTAGTACAAAGAGACTTTGAACAACCTTTTATATGTTTTTTAATATGCGACTTATGGCGTTTCAAAACCCATTCACACAAACACAGTGATAAAAGTATAATATCTAATAATTGATCCCTTCAGCAGAAATTGACAGCCTTGGGCATTTTCATTGAACAGAATCAGCTTGCTTTGGTGAGATTAGCTGATGTCCGCTTCATTTAACAAAGGCAGTCGTGGGCTAGCAAAGAGCCCAGGAGATGGTTTGGGGTGGCTGCTCGGTAAACAACATATGTGACCTTTTTGAAGGTTTTTTTAAACTAAAGTCCTCACAAACAAAACTTTAGTCTGTCTTTGCAAGTGCACGCGAGTGAGTGAATATCCCTGGAGGTTCATCTCCTCCTTTATTTCCCTTCATTAAGACGCTGAAATGATCCCTTATTGCACCACACGTTCCACCTATCACCTGTGATACTCTGTTGATGCCATGTACAGAGCGCTGAGTAATCCACTTCAACTGGCATTTTGTCAGCATGCAATTAGAATAACAACAAGGACCTAATCTTGATGAACAAGAAAATCACACATTTCACAAACACACAAACTGATTTCCACACTCACAGAAGTGTGAAGGAGGAGGTGGGTGGGGTGAGAAACAACGACACCTTCACTGGAACAAGTCTGGACAATGAAACAAAGGACAGATCATATATATCCACACAGTGAGAATAGACGACACACACATAGACAGATAGATATATAAACCTGAATTAACATAATTATTATTATATTTTTCTTTTTTTTCTCTTTTATGAACTCAAACCTAGATTACACGAACAATGTTTAAATGCACATGGAGAGGCATGATTTTAAGTATTTATTGTGTAAGAGATAAAGTTGTGGCCACTTGTTTTCCTTTCTTCCTCTTTTTTCTTACCTCTGACAGGATTGTTAGAGAAAGTTGTTCACATCTTTAGCTCAGTAGTTTTTTTCGGTTAAAGATAACGCAGACCTGCAAATATGCATTTCCTTCTCTCCAATTCTGTGCCGAGCGTCTGTGTTTCAGGTCCAGAGGAATTACACCGCCTGGCTGAAGATAGGAGTAGAAATCAGAGTTGTGCATGCATGTACAGTTTCATCTGAAAATGTGTGTTTGCTTTGTGTGTGCATACAGTTTCAGTCATGGAAGTGCCTCCGAGGTTTGGGCAGAAATCCCAGTTAAAAGTCGACAAACAGCAAACCAGCGATGTCACTGGGAAGGGTTTGTGCTGTAGAGGCATTTTACAGGCTGACATCAAAAGCTCTTCACAACATCATCAACAATAATAGCAACAATAATAACAATAAATAATTGTAAATGATTACATTTGGTCGATCTCGTGTTCACGATCGTCTCGTTGTGCTGTTTGCCTCCAGCGGGACTATTTTTACATAATTCATCCTTTTTGCACTTTTTCAGTGTCGGCTCTACAAGTTCACGTCAAAGCCATGCAGAGAGTTGACCTCATGTTCTGTTTCAGACTGACCCAAATTTCATGTGCAAACTTATATTTTTTATTTATTTGTTTTTTCAGCCACACACAGAAAAGATTTTTTGTGGTGGATCACACTTAGTGAAAAGACAGCAGAGAGGAGGTTAATGACTTTCCTAATCAGGGCATTTGCTCTTTTCCACACAGAACTTCCTGGTTCTGAATCACGTCATATATCAGCCAATCAGAAGCTAGTAGTTCTTCACCTTAGGTAAATGTAACTAAGATACGCCGGTGGATTCAACAAATTACGGCAGGTATTAAAAATCTACTCATGCAAACGTTGATCTCTGAATATAAATATAGTTACCCCTGTAACCATCATAAACTAATCTTTTGTAAGTGAACTAAATTATGAATATACTTAATTTGGCTCCAAGTGAAAAATCAACTGAAAATCAAACTGAAAGATCTTCATTTTGAACATGGGGGGTGGGGGGACAGCACAGGGGGACAGAGCAGGACGTCCATGAAGCGATCTAAAAAAAGCAGCCCTGCAGGACTTGATGTATATTTAAATCAGGTTAGGATTCTGGACCAACTCCCAGAACTTTTTTATCACACCTCATATTCTTTGTTGCACCTGGAAAAGGAGCGACAGATGCACTTTGAGCATTAGTGGGCTGAAAGTGACCGGGTAGTCGAACGGGTACAGGGTTTTGCTTTTACTCTCCCCAAAATAAATTAGTTATTTAAAACAAAAAAGTATACCACAAATAAATAAATGAGCTGAACAGAAAAAAACAAAAACAGGTGTTTCAGCAAACCGAACCCAGAGCATTATATTTATAAAAAGAGACCATGAAGGACCGTTGGCTCAGTTTTTCTCCAGAAGCAAAGGCAGCACCAGCAAAATGTTGCTTACATGCAATTTTCCATAAAAAATACGTTTGATTTATTTCTTTTCTTTTTTCTTCACGTCTGCACCTGCAGGTTAATTTCCTGCATCAAACTAACATGTTTGTGGAGAGCCTGCTGAGCCTTGGTATATGCTGATGTGGTGTCAGACAGTGTTGCATTAGCACCCGCTCAGGCCACCGCGTACCACAGAAGTAGGACAGATTCATGGCTCCAGTTGGTGAAGGTGCACACGTGAGGACGTAAATATTGTAACATGAAAAAACAGGCAGACAAAATAAGTCATATTTAGGTTAATAAGTGAATCCTGCTCATTTGTTGTCTTTTTCTGTATTTTATAGTGACTTAAAGTTTGTCTGAAAAACAACACAGGTATGACTAATGCTGTTTTGATGTATCCACATCACCTCGCGGTATGCTGGGTGTTTTTCTGCTGTTAGTGGGATCTGACTCGACAGACTGGTTCTGTTCTGGGTTTTCTGAGACGTTTGTTGAAAGTGTTTAGCAGCAAAGTCACTTTGAATAATGTTCGTGTCCCCAGGATGAACCTTGAGCTCCATCAGGTGCAAATCTCCAAACTCCAAATCAAAGTATTAATTTTTGTCAGTGGAGCTGATATATGAGGTATTCATGTCGTCTGCATGAGTCCAGCAAACCTGTGCGAAGCTCAACATGAGCCCCTCTTCTCAGGAATCATCTGTAAATCAATTCAGGACCGAGAGAAGACAAAGTTTCAGGTGTGGAGCACTGCTGCGTGGTCAGCGGTGAGAAGATACATGATGGGTGAAGATGCAGAACCAACCGGAACGCTGTAAGGGAATTATGCTAACCTCAGTTTCCTTCTGTTCAGCTGCAGATGAAGGATGATAACATTCACACCTCTGAAACCTTTCGTCTTACTTGAAAAACTCCAGAGAAGAAGAATCGCTTCATATATTTTATGCTTCCTGTAGCTCTCTGTATCCTTATTACAGCAGGCTACAGGGTTTTTGTATGTAGACATGGGCTTAAGAAAAATAAAAGAATGCATTTCATGTAGCTGATCACATATATACAATTTTCTTTTGACACTTAATTACAATTTAAAATTAAAATATATTTTGGACCTTGCTGGGGATTTTTTCTAGTAGATTTCAGCCTCTCTGCTCTTATCTCACCTGCTTCTACTTTCAAGGTGAATGTGAGGTCATTGCTGAAGCTTGCCCCGACTCCACCTTCACTAATAAATGATCTCAGTTTCACATTCTTCTGATTTGTGATCATGCAAGTTCCAAAACTGCTAAAATGTGCTGTTTACGGCACCTTGTGTTTGTGTCTGTATTTTTTACCCGTCTGTGCTCGATTTCAGGGAATTAGTCTTCCCATGTGGCCATGGAGCACTGCAACAATATTTTGCACCCTCTTCCTGAATGAATCACTTCTCGAGACACTGCAATGAAGCAGGTGGTGTTGGACTTATTCATGATGTGTAACAGGTCAGAGGCTGGAAGTGTTTAATTTTATGCAACAGGGCTAAATCTGCAAGCTGCAGAGTGATTCTTCAAACGTCTGAAAAGAATTCCTGCAGTCTGCGGTGTTCGGACATCTGGCTGCACTGAATGTGAAAAACAGTTGTGATAGGACTCACTTGTATGATCGTACCCTCTAATAAAAGTAAGATGGTTTGTTGAATATTAAGACAAAAATGAGTAGCTGTTATTGCATCAGTGTGGTGGCGGCACGTGAGTTAGATTGTCGACTTCTTGTTGTTCTTGTTGAGGCAAACCCAAGAAAGAAGAAGAAGAACGAGCAAACATCCAGCTGCAGTCCAGCCCATCATTAAAAAGGTGTTACAAATGCAGCCACAGTCAGTCTGTCACAAACAAACAGTTACTAAAAGAGCTTTGGTAACATTTAATAACACGACCTGTGAATACGACGTGGGCACCCTGTGCTTACGTTCTATAAAGTGTTTCCCTTATTGTGACCAATCATAGTAACCTCAAGGTGCTTCACACTGTCAGGTAAAGACCCCAGCGATCAGATGGACCTCTAAGAACAAGCTCTGGGTGACAGCAGGAAGGAAAAATCTCCCTCTTAACAGGAAGAAACCAACAGCAGAACCAGGTTCAGCGAGGGGCGGTCACTGGGGTGTGAAGGGAGAGAGGAGAGGAAAGGGCATTATGTCTTTTTCTCATCTCCTGAGAAATAGAAATAATAAAAGCTGCTAAATGGCGCAGTCGTTCAGTACTTCATACTGAAGAGTTCTGATTGGCTAGAGCCTTCCTGTGTGGGGTTTGCATGTTGTCTCTCTGCCTGTGTTCATTTTCCTCCCAAAGCCATGCATGTTATGTTCATGTGTGATTCTCAGTTGGCCAAAGGTGGAGATGTGGTCCTGGTGCCCTGTTGAGGATGTTGTTATCACTGGTATATAAACCAGTGCAGTGAGCATGATGATGCCACAGAATGGAAGCAAACTGTAAAGGTGCCGTTTCTTTGTGTATATTTAAACATAGCAGGAGGATTCCTTCGTGTGGAGCTGGCCGTGTGGGTTTCCTCGTCTAAAGACGAGCTTTAATTTATTTATGTTATCACAGAGTAACGAACATCATTAACGAGTGCTGCCTAACTAGATACAGCGTGGTTAAAAGTCAGCCTTGTCAAGCTGCCCTGCTGTAAATATAAAGTGTTCAGTAGGTGCAGATTTCTAATCATCTGAACAAACATAGCTGCATATGTGATTTCCAGTGGCTGGTGACAGCACGATGTGAGCGGCTGTCATCATAAAAAGCTTTGGATACCGATGATTGATAGTGAGCCGGCCTGTCCGGTGATGGTGTCTTTACACATAGGTTATTTTGACTGCAATTATCTGCAGATAGCACTGTGCAAATTATTGATCATTATGTTTCCAGCACTGCACATATTTTCTTGGCAGACTGTACTTTATATGACATCCCTTCCCTAACCACTGGCATATCCACGCTATTACTGAAATGTGGAGAGACATAGCAGGATGGCTTTCTGAGTCTCCTATCCCTCTAATTGGCGAGACACGGCTTCAGCTGTGTCTGACAATAGAAGACGGAGAGAGCAGAGGGTTTGTGAGTCGGCAGCACTGAAGTGAAAACAAGAGAAATTTAAGAATAACTCTGCAGTATGAGGTAGATAAGGCACACACTGATCACCCTCCATTTGCTTTAACTGCTTCGCATTTGCCCGTATTAGAAAATCTCGACATTTTGTAAGATATGGCGTTTGGTTAAAACGCTCTCTTCAATGGAACAGAGTTTGAAAGGATCATTGGCACGGGCGCCCAGAGACTTCAAACCCACTGCGTGCATCACAAGCTCACCAAGACTACACATTGGCTAATAAAAGCACTACAAGCTAAAATAAATATCTGCTCCACACTAATAGTTTAACACCACATCCATCTAAACAAGTGTTTCTTTTACGGGTGGTGCAGGAAGCCCATGCAGTGATACGTGCGCTGTGTAACCTGAAACCTATTTTTGGAGTCGACTTTCTTGCTGATGGCGACAGTTGTAAGCCAGGCGGGGCTTTGGGTTCAAAGGTCGCCATCCCCCCCCCCAGTGGATTTGTCTTGCATGGATGTGACTTTATGACTGCTCATTGTCATCAGTGATTTGTGCTGCGTTTGCGTTTGGACACAGCAGGACCTGCCAGGATACGAGAACACAAAAAGCACCACATTCTACCTTTGACCAACTATTGTCCCTCATTTTAAGGTAATACACGGCTTGATGCCAGGGTGAATTTGTTATGTTTCATTTGGTGCATGAAGCAGGCTATATAATGTTTGATTTTAATATAGTGAAGTGAACTTTATAGTCCCGCTCCATGCCAGTAAAGCTTTTAAAATCTAAAGCATGAGAGCAAATTTGACGATCCAAAGCAAATTAAGACTGTCAGACATCCAGTCCCTCGGGTTTGGCACTGCACTGTCTGCGCGCTCCCCGATGTTAAACAAAAGCTGAACTCTTAAGGCCCTTTTAAATTGCTTTCCTTGTAAATTCATCATCCGCTGATTTAATCTAAATCTGGGCTTTTGATCTGGTGCTACCTGAGTTCGTGCCCTTGCGAGTCATATTTAGAGGTGCAGCGATTGCAGCACTTTGAGGATGAGTAAAAAATCAGGCAGCTTAGACATGCTTTACCTGCAGCATCATCTAAACCCTGCACAAGGAACCAGCCCGTTATTAGCCTGTAGCTTTTAACTTACTCGATTTTCCCCAAAGTTCATGTGCTCACCTGTAATTTTAATGACGTTAATCTCGTTACTTTTAATCAAACTGTGGTTATCTCTTGTGTAAATGGAACTTCATGGTTCAAAACTAATAACTGTGACTTATTAGTCTTGTCAGGCTGTGTATTAAAATCCAGAATGCAGAGATTCTGCTGACCTTGGTGCCGACCTTCCAGCAAATCATGATTTTAAATGTGCTCAGTCAGTCAGTCATACTCAGCAGCATCCCAGTCTGTAGTGTTGGCACTGTTAACAACCCCGACACAAAGTATTACATATAATAACATTTGTTTTAAAGTAATGCATCAGTGTTAAAAACAAATGAAAACTCCAAATATTGGAGACTGTTTATGTGAACTTTAAATCAAAAGAGTTCTGGAAACTTGAATTTTCTTGTTCACATAATTGCAACGTTCCCGTGAGGTTGGCAATAAAATGTACTTGTACTTGGATGTACTTCAACCTCTAAAAACAGGAATTCCTGCTGAGTAAGCAAAACGTTTCCAGCACCGGTAAAATAAAACGTAGCTTTCAGCTCCTGCTGTATTTCCCACAGCAGCCTGAGCTGCATCTTTGGTTTGGCACACAGTTGTACTCCAGATGCTGCCCTTCCATTTATGCGGGCTCGGGACCAGCAGGTGTTGTACATGAGCTCGGCTTTTTCTCTTTTTAAACTGATTACCTTACGTATTCACTGTTAACACCACAACATGGCCTGAGAGTCACATAATTAGCAGCTAACAATATAACACAAGTGTGCCAACAGTAAGGTTGGTAAAACCAGCCTGAAGAGCGTTTGACAAGTAACAAAAATGTTGTGAGTCCACTGCTCAGTCTCAGGTTTGAGTGAAAGCTTTGAGTGCCGGCAAACACTCGGCGTTAATTCAGTTCTGGGTCCAGCAGCAGGAGAGAGTTGTTTCTGCCCAGGAACCATCATGCTCTCGTCCTTTTGTGCAATAAAAATCGAAATAATGTCTCCACTCCTCAAAAGTGGTGAACTCTACTATTTTTCTCCTTCTCCCGAACACTCGCTCTGCAATCAGATTGTAAGTGTGCAGGAAACAGGCTCAGCTTTCTTATTGTCTGATGAGTAACTGTGATGTGTAACGTGGGCGGAGTCTTCAGCAATGCTTTGTTATACAGGTCTATAATATATCTGTCATTGCACAGACGTTTAACTCGCCATTAAAAATACAGCAAACATCTTTTTAATAGACTCATTGTATCATATTTATTCCCTTTTTCTAAACTGTTTCCACGTGTAGTGAGCTGAATGCTTGCTGACGTTTCCTGGATAATATAAACAATAAGATGAATACATTAAAATAAAACAGGCTAACATTTGTATCTCTACAGCAACAGTGTAAGGAGAAATCTTGAATCAGTGTGGTGAATTTGTCTGAAATGACTTCACCAACAAATAAAGTTCAGATTTATTTCTATAATTTTTAGAATAAATCGTCACACTGTGACTTTCAGGACCGGGACTGCAATGTTGCATGGACGCATACCAATACTATGCATTTGTTTATACTTGCTGCAAGCCACGATGACCTAATCCCTGTTTGGCACGTTTGCCGTTTCGCTGAGCTGCTCGTGTCTGGCCGTGCTTCATATCAGCTGATCTAGCACAGCTCCACCGTGTTTGCAAAGCCTGCCCTGTGAGAATGATAAATTGAAGTGATACATGTGTGGTCTTACCTGCATGGCTCGGGAGTCTCTTGGGTGAATAACTCTACTTTGTTTGTGTACGTGCACTGAACCTATCCTTTCTCCTATGGGGGAGTCGGGGTGCTGGGCTCAGCGGGGCCTCTGGGAAGACATTATCGCCCACCCAGCTATCCCCGTGGGGTGTAGCTCCCTGCATCTCTGCCAGAGGGACTTGAACGTCATTTGTTACTCCGAGCATCTCTTTACCTGTCCTTCTGCAGGTGTGGTTCTTTCTTTGTTGGAGTTATTCTTAAATTAAATCTTTTCTAAAAATAATATCATTGGGTGTCCCACAGTTGCTTCCCACACATCTGTATTAGTTTTTAATGTGATATGCAATATAGAAAGCAACAAAAACCGAAGCACAAATAGTCCTACTGCACAGAAAATCATATTAGCCGAGGGATAAAAGGCTCCAAAAAGCATCAGCACCACAAACACAACTGAGTCCAGTTCAGTGAGTCTGACTGGGAGACGTGAAAACGCACACCCATCGATTATAGCACCCGCACAGCTACATTCAAACCTTAATAGAATACAAATGGATAAAATAAATCAATAAATAAACAGCGCACAGTTATTATTAGCAGAAGATATCCGGGAGGACCACGACAGTTTTTGTATTGTTGTTTTAATATCCATTTGAATGCTTTTAGGTTTAATTCCAGGATTGTAGTCTTTGAGGTAACAGCGTCTACAGGGAGTCTCCAGAAACAGCAGATTTTGGGACATTAGGTTAGCAGTGGCTTCATTTTGTTCAAATGTTTCCAGCTGGTTTTAATTCTATTTCATGATTAATGCGTTATAGAGCTGCAGAGCACCAATAATCATTGTGTTGTTTGTTTTTTCCTCTACAAACAACAACAGCTAAATACATATTTATGGTTCCTGCCAGCTGAGCACAACAAAGTTATAGTTAATATAGTTAAATGGACTTTGAGCCACATCCTGTCTAATGACAGAAGCAGAAATATCAGAGCGCAGATGTTATCTTTCAGTCACTGCAGAAAGCTGCGTGATCGGAGCTGTGTCCATCGTGTCAGAGAGCGACGGTTAGTTAATGAAGGCTGCAGCGAAAGTACGATGATGCACAGTTCAGAATAAAAACCACAACCACTCTTTAATCATCTCAGAGGGACACTGAAATATGAAACGACTCGCTGTAATTGATGGAACCATAAATTCTGCTCTCCATCAGAAAATATCCGAATCATCGGTTCATGAGCTGAAGCTGGAGAGTCAGGACACTGATCCCAGAGCAGCACGTTCACCTCTGAATGGTTTTTAAAAACAAACCAGAGTCAGTGTGTGGTCTAGTCACTGTGAGGATTTGAGATACTTTGGATGATGTTAAACATGTTGGAAAACCCTCCAATGTGGCTGACTTCAAACAATTATGCAAAGAAGAGTGGACCAGAATTCCTCCACAGCAACGTCAGAGACTCATTTTCAGTTTGATTTCAAAGTTTGTCCCATAACTGGACAACAACAGGTTTAGGGGACAATCACCTTTTCACACAGCCAGGTAACTTTTTTCATTAGTTGATGAAATAATATTTAAAAGCTGACTTTTGTATATACTCAGTTTATCTTTGTCTAATATTAAAATTTGTTTGATGATCTGAATGATGTAAGTGTGACAATATACAGAGAAGAGAAAGAAAGAACTGTTGTAGCATCTTTATCTTACAACCTCGAGGCAACTGTTGTTGTGATTTGCTGCCGTGTAAATAAGACTGAATTGAATCAAAGAGGGCAAATACTGTGGGCAGTGACTGAAGAATAAGATGAGCAGCAGAAATGAGTTTCCTCAAAGAGGCTCAGCAATAGTGATAGGATGCAGAGCTGTGTTACTCAGGACTGCCTCAGAGTGAAGGCGCTGCTCCTCTTCATCAAAATATGTTGGAAGGATGAAGGTTAAAAGACAGCAAAAAAAGAGAGTAAAATACAGATGCGACTGGACCAGGCTTCTCACGGGTTGATGTCATGAATTAGCCGTGTGAAGCAGGCAGAGCAGAAATACAGAACTAACTAAAGCTGGAATATACATGAAACTAAACAGGTGGGGAACGAGGGATAGAGCGCTTAAACACACAATACAATGACGAGGGAACAGATGGGGAACACAGCTGAGATGAATTAGACACAACGAACACAACGAGACCAGGGAAACAAAACTAAACACACTGAACAAGGAACACAAGACTTTCACAATAAAACAGGAAACAAAGGAACTCGGGACTGAAACATGAGAGTAGTGGAGGAAAGCCAGACGAGAGGGAGCGAGGGAACACGAGAGGAGACATGACGGGGGAACATAGAATGAAACACAGACACACAGAGGACAAGGACACAAGGAGGAATCTAATAATCAAGGAACTAAACAGGGAATGTAAGAAAGTCAAAACAGACTAAGATACTAATGAACATAAACCATAATACAAAATATCAAGAAACACAAGAAACTCTAAATGCTGGGTCAAAAGGACCGAGAACCACGACGCGTTGTCTCCGTTCACCCTCATGCTGTGGAGGACATGAGCACGATGCAGTCACACTGTAAACAGCTGAAATGTCACAACTGTAAAGACAACAGTAATTATCAGTGGCAGGACAAGCAGGAAGAGAGAATCACGTCGTTTTTAACTGCTATCAGCCAAAGAGACAAATGAGTGTTTGAGGTGCACTCAGGTATAATGTCACCGTCAGAGCGTTCAGCCAGGCTGAAGCGTGTTTTCAGGACACGTAAGCTCACGTCACTGCTGATTGGACTGATGGCTTCACCGTATCAGCCGCTGTGATTTTGGGAAACATCGCTTTGTTTTTATATGTTTCAATGAAAGTACGCTGGACCTATGAATCCTGTTTTATTCATTGTCATGTGAAAAACTGATGCCTGCATTTAGACAGCTGGGATTTGAGCCCAGAGCCAGAGAGGATTTACATCACAGCTTTGAAGCTAGCGTCATTATAATCTCACCTGAGGAGAGAGCTGATGTGCTGTTTCAACAAATTAATGATCGGCCTTCTGCACAGATGACAAAGTGGAGGCTTGAATGTCATTGAACACATCACAGACTGAATGGCACTGTATATAAAAAGCACAGCAGTTCTCTGGTTTGGGTTAAATTCAAGGTCAAGGTGTGAAAAAGAAAGTATTAAATGGCACGGCGTGTTATTTAATTTTACTTTGGAGAGAGCCAGCTCACAGCGACAGTCACTTCAGGGCATTTTATATTGTAAGGTAAAGACCTACAATATTAAAGAGGAAGCCCCGACAATCTGATGATCCCATACGAGCAGCAACGAGAAGCATGGAAATGTCAAGAACAACAAACAGGACAGAATACAACCTCAGGAGAGGGAAGACAAAAGCTGGTAGCATGCAATAGTGGCATATAAAAGCAGGTAGTGGAGGAGAAGAGCGCTCTGCATCATGGGAAGTCCTCCAGCCTGAGCCCACAGCAGCATTAATACAGACTGGTTCAGGGTTACCTCACCCAGACCCGACTATAAGCTTTATCAAAAAAGCTTTGCATTTAAGCCCGCTCTGAAAAGCAGAGCGCATGTCTGAACCTAAAGTGGGAGCTGCTGTGAGAACTTTACAGCCTTCATAAAATTCATATGCTCTTTCATAACACTGGGCTGGGTGAGGAGATGAGGTTGTGCTTGAAAATGTTAATATTTTGTCTACATGCTTGAAAAAGTTCACAGCTGTTGTCTAACCTTAATATTAATGAAAACACAAAAAGACTTTTTAATAATCCTCTTTGTCCAAATTTGCAATATGCAAATAATCATTTTGACAGATATGATTTAGAAGCATTGTGACGTCGAGCTGTAGAAGAGCGAGCTGTGATTCAAACGATGCTGAGTTGGACAGAATCTGTGTGAAAAGCAAGCAGCACGTTATCTTCTGCTGAGAAGAATAGCTTTGAAAATGGAGGCAGTGTGATGACGAATTACTGTGCTTTGTGAAATGCAGCTTCAGAGCCTCCCTACACACACACACACACACACACACACACACATACACACACACACACACACACACACACACACACACACACACACACACACACACACACACACACACGCACACACACACACACCTCTTATGAGAGCAGATATGTCCCTTTTAGAGAAAATTCCCACACTGAGCCGGGGGCTTTTATTCCTGTTTAAACATCATTTATGTTTCTTTGTTTCTTTTTCTTCCACAGTGTCACAAAGTATCTTACTCAACATGACAGGATACCAGATTATCTTCAATCATCCTCTCTTTGATGCAGGTCTTGTCCACGATGGAGTGCAAAGGCCTGACGGGCAGCAGCAGCGTCAAAGTGCTCGGGTACGTTCCCCGAATGCGTGAGCACAACGCCGCTGCTCCGTCCCCCCCTCTGTCACGTTCTCTTTCATATGTCAGACTGATCGTGAGGATGGTTTGGCTCTCAGACATGTAAAATTATGCACTCGGCAAAGACGGACAAATAGAGGAGACAGCTCTGTTACGCTTGGTTATCGGTGTGCTCGGGTCCCGTCATCGCCTCGTTCACTCAGACTGCTCTTAGTTATCACTGTTTTCATGAGATGATTGTTTAGCATTGGCACTGAGTCCAGCCTGCAGTGCTACTGTTTTCCTGCACTGGTATCATTAACAAATATATAATTATTAACCAGGTCACAGTTCAGAGTGAAGTTATTAAAAACTATATATAATTTACTGTGTGCAGATTATACTAAGTACTTATGTTTGTACACTGTTGCCTCCAGTGTTGACTGCTGTTGATACAAGATATCACTTGTTGATGAACCTCCCTCTCAGGACTAGCACTAGGATTTGTGCAATAACTTGCTATTATTACCATCTCCTAATAAGGTGGAAAACCTTACAGTACTTCACTATTACTCACCTATTTACCCGACGAATGGTGCGTCCCTGTGCCAGTCTAGCCAGTCTAAGTCCAAACGCAATATTTAAAAGTCATTGTTTAGAAAAGTGTCTGCAAAACTATTCAATGTGAAAGTCACTCTTAATCCAAACAGTGCGGTCTCGTATCGAACCACGAGCCTTAATGATATCTTCTTCCTCCCAGTCGGTGCAGTTGTGACAGCCAACACCTTGAACAGCACTGTGTACATTACCATATGTTTACAGCATTAATCTGGCTGCTGGAGCCACAGCTGTGCCGGCAGAGAGACGTACTCGATCGGTGCTTACGAGTTCAAGTGCGCGATTGGCTTCGTTGTCTAAATGAATTACATTTCAATCAAATCACATAATTAAACGAAATAAATAAATAAACAAGAAATCCCAGAGTTTGCTATGAAGCGAGATGGTGTCAAGCGTTGTTACGATGCTTGTTTTATTCATATCATTTAGCGCCAAAGACTCCATTGATTCAGTCACTATAATTTAGAGTACAGTATGTTCAGGGTGCTCGTGTGCCTCGGGCCTACTCAAACCGTTAGACCCAGGATCCTTGTTGTGAGGATCTCCGAGACGCTGAGGATAAAGGGCACGATTCAACGTGACATCCAGAAGCGGAGGACTGTCTCCCTCACTTTGATCTACTGGGAGGTTTGAGAGTAGACATGTTGGTCTGCCACTTAGTCTAGTATTCACTACACAGAAATAAAAAAAGACCTGAAAAGATGCAGTAAGTAGCTGCGTACTCCCCATGCATAAATTATTCTGACAGCAAATTCTTCAAAAGATTGTTGAAGCGATTCCAGGATAGAGCTCGTCTTTTCAGTGCTTGAAAGAACAGGTAGAGTTTCAAACAGAGACAAAACCTCTCAAAGTTCGCTCTGCTGCAGGGAACGTCGGTTTTGTCTGTCACGAGATGAAAGGGAAGCAGCGGGGCTTCGATGAAGACTCAGCACGCCACCAGGAGTTAACCAGGCCATTCCTCCAAAGCTCGTGTCACCAGAGAGATTAATTGGCTTGGGTCTCTTCAGAGCATTACTGATTGGCTCTCACAAACACAGAAGCTTTTATCTCATTGGCTCAGGCGCTGCCACGGGTAGAATGAAAGACTGAGACCTTTCAGCGGCCCCAAAGTCCGAGTTAATTTCTGACAGCGCTTTCACAACTCTGCTCTGTCTGTTGCTTCATCATAATGTTAGAAATCCAGACTCTGCTTTTTGCCACATAAGATAAGATAAGATAAGATAAGATAAGATAAGATAACCTTTATTAGTCCCACACGTGGGAAATTTGTTTTGTCACAGCAGGAAGTGGACAGTGCAAAAGTTATGAAGCAAAAATTCGAATAAAATAAAATAAGAATAAATACAGTACACAACTGTACAGAATAGAATAAAATAAAATACTATATACAGTAGAATAAAATAGAATAAAATATGCAATAAGATAAAAATAGAATACAAATGCTATATACAACTCAGTAAAAATACAACGATGCCAGAAAAGATTATTGCACATTAGTGTTATTGCACATGTGTGGATGTGTGTGTATGATCAGTTGGAGTCTTTGTTGTGCAGTCTGACAGCAGTGGGGAGGAAAGACCTGCGAAATCTCTCCGTCCCACACCGTGGGTGCCGCAGTCTCCCACTGAAGGAGCTGCTCAGTGCTGTCACAGTCTCATGCATGGGGTTCCACATGCATTCCACATGTATTCCACAGTACTCTCTGTTTGCATGCGCGGCGTGCAGCGTGTGTTATGTTAAAGCGAGGAGCGGGTTGTTGTGTTCTTCTTCCACTGTTGCAGTTTTGGTCTCAGTGCACGAAACTACAGCATCAGCTCCAGGTGTGAATCCTGGTCTGAGGTTACAGACACTGATAGTGAGCAGCGAGTGTGTGTGACGTGCAGGTAATTAGTATACAGAGAGGATGTCATGCTTCAAAACAAATCAAACTTTGATTGCATGCTATCTATCGCTAACTATCATGCCTTCTTCTTTCTGCCTGAACACAAATATTGGAGCTTGTGCCTCTTGTGACGCTATTAACTGTCAGCCTGCACATGATAAAGACACATTTATACACTTGAGCACGAACATATTCAGATCCATAACTAATAGTCACTCTGTTTCTATTGCATACTATCAATATAATATATCCCAGGTCTGTGGGGAAAAAGAAACAGTGAGAAGACTCACAGGACTCTATGAACTATTACTGCTTCCATACAGATTAACAGGGTAAGCAGCAGCTAGTTGCTGCTAATCACAATCACTTGATTAATTAATCATCATCAAGTGTTATAAAAGCAGAGCTTTTGGCAGTTTTCTGGTTTGGAGCATTGATGTATGTGTTGATGAAACGACACAGGACTGAATGTTCCAGAACGTTCGCCCAAAAGTCAAACCGTGCAAACTGCAAACCCCAGAACTCAGACTCTGCAGGCCTCGGTTAGCATGTTAACGTTTATGCAATCTGAAGAACACACTCAAGTACGACTTGTTTGGAAAGACTGCCGGAGAGAAACTCCTCTGTCTAAAAAGAAACATGGCAGCACAGCTTAGGTTTGCACAGATGCACCTGAAAAAACAAAACAAAATTTGTGGAACAGTGTTGTTTGGACAGACAACAGCAAAGTAGAGATGTTCGACCATAACGCACGGCGCCATGTTTGGCAAAAACCAACCACAGCGTATCAGGAAAAACCGCTCACACAGTGTGTTGGATTGGCCCAGTCAGGTTTTAACTCCAACACTATAAAACTCCACAACAATGTGAGAAACTGCAAAAGTCATACAGAAATTAATTACCTGAAGAATAAATTAGTAACCAAGTACCAAATATAATATTTTACCTTATTTATGCCCCCATATGACTCAGATCTCTTTGGGAAGTAAATATATTGTATCTTTGAACTCTGCTTTTACATCCCTGTAAAGTACACATCTCAAACCATCAACATTTGCAAGTAAGTCAAATTTACTTACAGAATGTTTCACAGATAAAAATCACACACGCTTCACAATAAAACCAGAAATAAAGTATAAAACAACAAATCCATTAAAAGCTCGTCTGTATAATTGTATTATAATATATAACGGTGTTGTAGAAAGGCATGTTCAGTATTTTTTATTTGGCCTTTGTTATATTAATGAAGTCACCTACAGTCATTTGAATAATACTTGTGAGGTGAAATTAGGAACAGAGGTTGTTGCACACTGTCACACTGTTTTAAAGTGTAATGTGATTACAGTAGCCCCAACAGACGTGATGAAAGTATCTCAATTTATCTTTCAGACTATAGTTTTGAATTCTCCTGACTGACTCTAATGAAAAGGAAACCAAGGACAGCACAGCCACTTAGGTGCTATGTGCTTTCATCTGCTCGGTGGGTGAGGCAGAGGTTTAGAAGACACACTGTGGCTAACTGACCGCCTCTTAATGTGCTATGAGCTGTGACGCTGAGTGGGTAGTCAGACGCCAGAAGCTTCTGTGGGTCTCTTCTTCTGCAGTAGAATGAAAAAAAAAAGTCTGGACAAGCAGTGATAGTTGCAAGAAGTGCATTCATTGCGAGCTAGCATGTGTGCTAACACACTGAGGAGAGCAGGTCATCTACTAATTGGAAGGGAGGTGGTTTGATCCCTGGCTGCTCCAGTCTGCATGCCAGAGCATCCTCGGGCATCCATCCATCAGTGTGTGAATGTTAGAAAGCACTGAGGCACAGAAAAAGGCAGTGTGTGAATGGATGACAGAGTGCTGTATGAGCAAGTAACTGGACTGCTGTTACAGGCTTTTGTTTTGAAATGACATATAATACAAATTGTTTGTAGACATTTCCCTCTTGAAAATGTAATTTCCAACAATATTATGGTACAATGATGCAGTCAGTTTTATTTCAATATTAATGCTCTCAAGTCCTTTTCATAAATCAGGAGTTTAAATTTCACGAAGTTTCCCAAAGTTTAAGTAGATGTTTGCACTATGGGCTCAAATTGTGGTCATAAATATTTTGTACTTGTAAATCAGGATTTGTATGTGTAAAAAGAATTTGTGTGTGCGTAAAAAAGATTTGTGTGTGGACTTAGCCAAAAACTACGTGTGAAACTCTGCACTCAAGTTTCAAGTTACAAGTACGAATTTTGACCCTATTTTTCTTCCTTTCAGCTGATTGGTCAATGTCATGTCAATCACAAATTTAACTATCCAATCAGAGAACAGATGGGTTTGGCTGGAGGGGTGCTTTTTTGAACTGCACGTCCTTGAAGGGTAATACTACGGAAGAGGATTAGGGCCACTGGGGAAAAAAAAAGTGGGCACGTCTTTTTTTTTTCTTCTTTTCCTGAATTCTGAGAAAAAAGTCAGAATTCTGAGAAAAAAGTCAGAATTCTGAGATTAAAGTCAGAATTCTGACTTTTTTCTCAGAATTCTGACTTTTCGTCAAAATTATTTTTTTCAGAATTCTGACTTTAATCTCAGAATTCTGTCATTTCCACAACACTGCCCCCCCCCCAGGTCCGCAGCACTGTTGAAAAGGCTCTGGAGGTCCCTGTATTAAGCACGTAAACCTGTGACACAAAACTCGGACCACCACAGACTGTTTTCCTTCGTGGTGAGGAAGGAAAACGCTGGGCTGGCATGTAAAAGGGCATTTATTCCCTCAGGACCTGAAGCTCCATAAAGCACCCCTCCAACAGCCAAACCCATCTGTTCTCTGATTGGATAGTTAAATTTGTGATTGACATGACATTGGCCAATCAGATGAAAGGAAGAAAAATAGGGTCAAAATTCGTACTTGTAACTTGAAACTTGAGTGCAGAGTTTGACGCTTATTTTTTGGCTAAGTCCACACACAAATCTTTTTTACGCACACAAAACTGATTTACAAGTATAAAATATTTATGACCATAATTTGAGCCCATACCACTGCAAAAAACTTGAGTCATAACTGAGACTTGAGAGTAATTTTGTAAGAGTATATATGTTTTTTAAAAGAACTACATGGCATAAATTTAAGATGAGTAAAATTGTGCTTACTGAAACATGTCTAAAACATAATGCCACGGAGAAGCTGGTGAGGAATCAGCAGTTTGTCTCACACTGTGCTGCAACAGTGATTCTCTTTGTTCAAGACAACCAGCAAAAGGAAGTGTAATCCAACGCTGATGCTCACTTCCTTTGTGGCTTCAGCCGTCTCTGTGCTGAAACTACAGCATGTTTTGACACGAAGTGCCACTATAACAATTAATATTTGAGATTCACATATAATGACCTTGGGTAAGAGAAGACAAATGAGGCGTAGCATAGGTTGACAAAAGCCTCCTGTTTCCACATCAGTTACTTTCATATCTGGTAACAATAATGACAAAAGGATTGAAGCCTCAGTGGAAAAAGCCTCGCTGTCTTACTGTAGCTCCTTGTCATTCTCCTCGAGTGCTGTGGGCAGGGCCGCCCTCTCTGCTGGGATAAGGTTATCTTGAATGGAAGAAATCCTCGGAGAAGCAGTATTGATCCAGCCCACAATTTCACACAAAGCTCTGCATTCACCATAAAAATGTTGGCAAGAATAATGTCGTTGCCTCTCATTTGGGGCTTAACACAAAATTCTCAGGAGAAGCTGCTCAATGACTTTCCTTATTTCCTATTCAGGCCCCCTTTGGGCTCCATCATAAATGTCATCATATGCAAAGGAGGATTTCTGAATGCCCGCCTGTATATATCAAGCTCAGAGGGCTGAACCCAGCGTCTTGCATTTCACATGATGATCACCTGGCGCAGCGCTGGCTGTTCCCGTCTACAGCAACTTATGAAGTCCGGTAAGCAGTTTGAGCTGCAAACCAACCATCGCCTGGTGTCATCTGTTGAGATTTGTCTAGATTTACTTTTAATTGTTTCTTGCATGCTTGGTGTGCACTGTCAGCCTGCTGAGTGGCAAACCTCTTTGATACACATTCATGGACTAATATGAAAAGTGCAGAAACTGTTATTCTCCTAAAGACAAAACCTTCTGAGTTTAGTATCTTCAAACCTTTATATTTGTAGTTTTTCCTCACAGCAAAATACCTGCAAACACATTTTTCATGAGCCTCATGTGCACAGTGTGCAAAGAGCTATAATAAGGTATAAAGCATTTAACACGCAGTGCTACTATAAATAAATGAAAAACACTGAGCTACAGGATGGAAACTACAAACTTTAGACATCTTAGTAAACATTTAGATCAAGAGGACAATAAATCCAAGAAACAGCAAAAAAGAAAAGATATCTGATAAATAAAATCACAAAAATAAAATGCTGTCTGTCTTTAAACCGGAGCCGATTTGCTTTCCTTCAGCCATACTGAATCCCACTTTAGGCTCCGTGTGAATACCTGACACTCTCACCAGGCCCAACATCACTATTCAAGGATTTGCCCATGGTGACGAATCCAGGAATTTTATATAGGAGGCTGTGCTCTCCCTGACCTTCGAATGTCAGTAATGCATTCACCAATTTCAAAGGAACGAGTACAAAGGATGACATTAACATCTGTTGGGTCAGAGAGCGCACCTAAGAGCACACTGCAGACTCTGATTTCCTCACTTCACATGTGTTTAATTGAGATAATCTGATCAGGTGCATAAAACCAAGGTCAGTGAGAACAAAGTGGAGCTCGAGGTGTGCACCACAGGCTCGTCCAGTAATAAAGTGGTAAAAACATGTTTGTCCATGTTATTGAAGGATGTGTTGTTGCTATAACACTGGTGGTGATGTCATCCTCCATATACACATACAGATTTGAAATCTCATCATGCTGTCATATTGTTAGAACTGTGGTGATGAGCAGGCGGTAAAGCTGCGAGACGTTTTCTAGTTGTCAGACAAATACAAGAGTCTCCCTGACCTGAACTGAATACAGAAGAAATGCTGTTTTCCAACCATATTTTCATTTTTCTGTATTTACAACATTCATCATTTGACACAAAACATTCTATCAGGGAATAAACACTACTTCAAATATTTTGTTTATTAAATGGCAAACACCTTATTCTGATGTTTGAACCAAAATTCACTCATTTTTTTCAGAAATCTTCCTCTTTATGGTGTTCAATCTAAATATGACGATTAAATAAATCCAGCTAATGTTTCTAATAGGTTGGGGTTTTTTTTACACCTGTGAATATTGTTTAAGTAGTTGAGTTTTAGGTGTACATCCTCTATCATTTCTTTGTCTTAAACACCATTAAAAACTATCTAAATAAAATGTAATATGTGACCACAGAGAGAAAAAATTATTATATATATTATATTATACTATATATTATACAATAATATTATCTCATTGTATATTAGGCTGTTGTGTTCAGATTGTGTTCCAGTTTCAGTAGCACATAAACTAAACAAGTAGATGTTGCAAAAGTCACATCCTTTGCAATCTTCATATCATATCTAAAAATCGATATTGTCATGGTTGTGATTTGGATTACCAGTGTAGAAACCAGTGTAGAACCATGCTGTCTGTGGTTCATTCCTGTAATTTGAAAGAAAAAATGTTCTAATATTACTGTAATACTTCTATGTTCATTCAGAAGCATCTGTGATGCTGAAACTACACTGTGGACCAGACGGTCGCGATAATAACATCATTTAAGGAGAATTTTCACTACACATGTTTGCTGTAACTTTAGAGCAGAGCAGGAAATGAGACTGAGGAAATTAACCCAAACTGACCGCGCTGTACTCAGCTGTTTGGATTATATAGAACTGAAGGTCATGTAAGTATAACTGTCCTGTTTATAGAGCTTTGAGAAAGTCCTGCTGTTCACCAACTGTAAAACAATACAACGGCAAACAGAATCAAAGTAACTACAAATGTGGCAACATTTACTAGAGATAATTTGAAAAGGCGCTGATATCCTTTGTAAGGTTAATGATTGCTGACTATCTAATAAAATATCTAAAACATAAATGCACATTAGTCAACAGGGTCCAGGTCCAGCTCTTATTTTAGATAAGAGATAGTTCGAGACATTGATCTTCACTTCTCAGTAGAACTAAATGTAATTATGATAAGCTCCTCTCTAAATGCTGGATACAAATCAACTACTTGCTGAATATTGGATCCATTTCCAAATTGTTTGATTTTAAATTTATTTCTGACATAATTTTTTTGTCCCCAACCCGACTCCCATTCAACCTTCAAACACCCTGATACTGAAGTATAATTTGAGGATATTGTTGATAACACCTTAATAGTGCCTTGACTTCCTTCATTGACTGTGGGAGAAATACTCACAGAAGGAGGAAAAAATCCATTCACACCTTCAGATCCTTTTAAAATTACATTTTGTGTATTTTTATCATCGTCTCTGTGAAGAACATTATTTTCAGCTGAACGTAGATGAAATAACAGAAAGTTTTGCTTTTATCGGTTCATGTGACCCAGTTGGTCAGTTAGAGAGTTAATGAGTGAGGGTCTAAATACCCGACTGTCCTTTTTTACAGAAAGTAAGCAACGCTGGCCTTTGTGATGAATTGCGACCTCCATTGTCCAAAGAATCACTTGAACCAAGGTTATACTGTAAACCAGATGAGCTACAGCAGACCATACACTATCTGAACTGTTTTTCTAAAGGCTAATTTTGTTCTTCATTCCTCCACCATCAGTTCATGACTGTTCATTACAGATAAGTGTAAGCCAATGGAGCTGTGTTTCCTAAGAAGCCAGTAAGCGCGCCTAATCCTATTTTAAAGAGCTCAACTGGGAGAAGCTGGTTAATATCCACTTCAGCCAGAACCAAGGCCTGGAGGTGCTGGTGCTCCAGTAGACCCGGCAGATCTGGACCAGAGAGACAAAGTGTAGCTGAACAGCAAGATACAGATGGTCTCACGGGCTGTTCAGCACGTGCCACGGTGGAGCTTCACTGGAGGCATCAACAGTCTAGTTGTAAATACATTATGTGTGGCCAACACTGGAGGCGAGGATAGGATCATGGAAGGCACAGATGTGGCAAAAAATATAAAACTGCTCTTTAGGCAGAAGTGAGAAAGAAAGGACAAACAGCCAAGGCCAATTAGACTAAAACAGCTGGGGTGGCGGGTAAGAAAGTTTTAGGCTGCTTCTGTTTAGTAGCTATCAGCCCTCATCTGAATCCTGCATAGGCCTATTAAAGAAAATGGTTTTATGAAGCAATGGTAAACTATATAATAAAGATGGTGAACAAACATCATGGACTCCAGTATGTACTGGTTGAACGATGGGATGCCATCCCACAGCAGTGACCAGCATGACGAGGGGCCAGGCTGTTCTGGCTGTGTGTGGTTCTTCCACATGTTACCGAGGCCCCTTTTTGTTAAATGGATAAACTGGTAAATTCTCAAAAATACTTTTTTCTCCGTCCCATCCAACAAATTATCCAAACAACAAAAACACAAAAACAAATTCAATAAGTGAATAAGTTGTTTTGCATTCACAGAGAAGATCTGGTGATTTTCACGAGCTCAACCCACAAACTCAACTCTGCTGCTCAACCCACAAACTCAACTCTGCTGCTCAACCCACAAACTCAACTCTGCTGCTCAACCCACAAACTCAACTCTGCTGCTCAACCCACAAATGCATTTTCCCACAAATGTGGCGCCATGAGAGGGGAAATAACCAGGCTTCCTACGGCATAAGATTTAGAGCCAAGAAGGATGGATGGACAGACAGATAAATAGATAGCTGATAGATGGATACATAGATGGATAGATAATATATATATCTATATCTAGATATATGTAGATATATATATATATATATATATATATATATATATATATATATACATATATATATATATATACATATATATATATATATATAGATATATAGATAGGTAGATAGACACTCATTTCAATTTAGAAAATAATAAAAAGAGCAGGCCAAAATATTTGCAGACCTTGTTACCACCCAAAATGCTGCCTCCTCTTATATTGCAATGAAAGAGCATTCGCACTCGTCTCATAACACACTGCAAGGACTACATTTGCATGTTTCAAGGGGTGACAATGTCATTTGCATAAATTTAATGAGTCTTTCAAAGGAAAAAACACTCTGGGTACCTGCAGAAACAAGCTGACATTGTTCAAAGGCCTTTCTCCCCTTATTACTGACAATATTGGCCTTGGCTTGCAGACAAAGCACTGTTACACAGATTATCAGGAGGTCTGACATCTTTGTCATCAGAGAGGCTGTTTTCTTGGGAGGAAAAACGTGCACAGAAGATGGAATTTCATACCCGCTAAATGGGTGGCATAGATAGTTAGCATGATATCGACACAAGGACTTGTTTGCTGGGAGGAGCTGACAATCACCAGGCACTAATACCGGTGTGTCATGGCGACGGAAGTCTGCGGCATTTTGATGAAAGCGGTTCAACTGTCAGTAACAAAATGGGCAAACTAATTACCAGTGTAAGCTGATTTCCTGGTTCACGCTCCCCACAGCTGCGAATGTCTCCAAGCGCACGGCATGATTGTTAAACTAAGAAAAGGTACATGTTCTGGGTAGGTACACCAGAGACAGTGTAAATGAATGGGACTGAGTGTATGGAAATGAAATAAATGTTCTCCTCTTATTGGGAACAGCCCTGTGAATTCCAATGAGGAGACGATGGTCTCTGTGGCAGTGAAAGCAAGGATTAAAAACTCCCAACTTCTTCTCCGTCAATCACGCTCCTAATGAGAATCTATGGCGTGGTGCCGCACAGGGTAGCAGAGGCCTTTTGTCTTCATATTGCCAGATATGAGATCAAAGTCTATGCGATCGCTTCAAAGATGACATTTGCAAAAAAATAAACACGGCAATACTTTGCCACGGTCATTTCAGCAGCTCCCCGTTTGTGCCGCTGCGCTCGGCCGTGCATTGCTCTCTCTCCAGAGTCATTTATTAAATACTGATGAAACAATGGTGGCACATAAGCTCTCCTTTGTCAGGCCTAAGCTAAGTTAATTAATTAGCAATCCATGCCACAGTGCCAGGAGGTTGTTGATTGTATCATCCTAAGCCGTCATCCTGTGTAAATTGACTGAGATTGAGATCTAACAAGGCTTTGACCTGGATCCCTTCCTAACAACCTGATGTGTGAAACATTGATGAGGGGATTAAGCTGGAGGAGGCTAGAGGACATGTTATCTTCAGCTCCATTATGTGGCAGTGGTCAGACACGCGCTGTGTGGAACTATACTGTTGATGTGCAACCTTGAGGAGTGTGTCCTTTTAGCTTCATTGTTATTCGTTCTCACATCATACAAAAAAGTCTCCACTACACCGAGTCAAGCACGATAAAGACATGGCAATGAATTTCAGATGACAGTCCTAACTCTGACTCACACAGCGACTAGTGCTTTCTCTTTGTTCCCACAGCAAAAATATCCTGAAATTATTCACACAGCAATTCAACATCTTTGAACCTGTTCAATTGCCATTCATTTGCAGTATGTGAGCAATAATATTCAGAAGGCGTCTTTTGACCTGCTCATTCTTTTAATGAGCAAAAAATGCATCTGGGTATCCTGCTTCTGTGTCCGCAGTACAAAGAGTGACACTGGTGGTCACACCAAAGTGGTTTTTGAATTTCCACAGGCCGCCCACTGCTCTGAGGCACGCTAACTGTTAGGTGAGCTGATCACCCGTGGGCCCTTAAAGAGGTTAGAAGACCACTCAGTCTCATTTCACATCAGCAAGAATAACGAGCACAGCAGCGGTGTTCACATGCCAATACACAGCTGGGTGAAGATCGGTGTGCACAGCATCGTGTGCTGTTAGAGCGTCGTGCCTCGTTTACATTTAAACTGCCAACTCTCTACAGCCTCACAGTGGATACACAACCAGCAAATAACAACAACGAGTTCAAGAAGCATCACAGAGTAATACAAGTGCAATAATACGTGCTCATAATAATGTGTGATGTCAGATTTGGGCAGATGCATTTGTTAGCAGATCATAAAACTGACATGAGTGAGCTGATAAAGTTAAAACTACGTCTTCACCAGCCTCCACATCTGTGAACGTTTGTGACATTTCATGAACCAAACAGTGAGAGAAATAATCATCAGCAGATCAATAATGAGAGTAATTGTCAGCTGCAGTCCTAGAATGAAACACCTTTATTCAGCGTCAGTCGTGACCTTTCATTTGTTTTCCCAGTTGTGCCATAATTACTGGCTCTCATAAATTCACATTCAGCTGTTTTTTTCTGTCGAGCGCTACAATTAAGTGCTGCAAAAACGTGACGCAAGATTGTGTTTTTGTTGCCTAGGAGAGGAAGTGTCCCTGATTTCCTTTACATGTTGAGGTTGTCCAGCGGTCTGACATTATTCATATGCCCTTGTGGATAACAGGAGGCAGACCTCTGTGATGAATACTGGAGGAAACGCTTAATAAAAGCTTCTACTGTCATTATTTAATAGGCTTTGCAGTCTTGCAGTATGCACTTACATTGTATTATTTTAGTCAGCATGTGATTAGCCTCCCATAGGCCCCAGTGTCTAGCTGAGCTGAAAATCCCCTGTGCTTCCCACAGAGAGACATCAAACCAAACTGGGCCTGATTAAACAGCCTGCTTGAAACTTCAGAAAATAGCAAACAGTTTAACCTCACAGGAAGCACAGGAGTGATTCATTCTGCTCCCCTTTTACACTGCTGCAGTTGTTCACACCGGGGGGGAGGGGTTAGTTTCACTAGGAACATGGGCCACAACACACGATGGTGCTCAGTTTAAAGCATTACCATGGCTCAGTGGAAGCCGGGCAGTTACTGTATGGATAATTATCACCTTACAGCACCTGTGTAGCGTCATAGTACAACATCATCTTTGTGTTTTGGGACGAACAGTTTTAGCTTAAGGAAAATTTCACCTGATTAAATCAAGTTAGAAAAACTCTACAATGACTTTAATATTCATAACCTCACAGTGGTTTATGAGCCTGACGAGAAATAGGTACGATATTAATCAATAAACATGATTCCTGCATGCCTTTGTTTCACTGATAGACCATCTTGTGAGAGAGAGGAATGCGCCGCTGGACTCGCAGGTGCATAATTTTGACCAGACTGCTTTGGGCGGCTGGCGGCCGTGCTTCTTTACCAGAGATGAAAACGGGGGACAGATTTAACGGCGTGGCTTCTCTGGCTTCATGACACCCTGCACTGCAAAAGCCGAGGATTTACAGAAGCACTTGTGACAAGGTTATTGTAGAAAACAAATTGAAGTCACGACACTGCTGAAAGCGACCGACCAACGGTCATGAAGAGATAATCCAGAGCTGGGAGGCTGCACTTTGGGGTCGGTCCTAAAGCTGGATGATTTACATTTCATCACAGTGATGCCACTGATGTACTGCATATATGACTGATGTCTAACTATGCTGAAAGCATCCCACAGTATAATAATGGTAAACTGTTTTCAGATGTAGGACACTGCTGGTTTCATCATTCTGTCATACTGACTGAATTCAATCACTCAGGGCTGCTTTGATTTCATGTTTCACAGATCTTCATTCAGTCCTGGCACTGATGAAGGAGGCAGCAGTAATGAACATGATTTATGCCATATGTGCAAGAGACTTGTAGAAATTACACTTGTCAGTACTGACAAGGACGCCGAGTGTAGTTACATTTTTGAGTGCCCTGTTCTTCCCGTCAGTGTCAATAAGAGCAGTGTGTGTGTGTGTGTGTGTGTGTGTGTGTGTGTGTGTGTGTGTGCGTGCGCTACACACTGCAGCAGCCTCCTCCACTTCTCACACAATCACGCTCGCAGAGAGAGATCCCTCCTCTCGATTGCAAATGGCAAAAATGCATCATGAACAAATATCTTAATCTTATTCTATATCAGAGACGGAGTTGATTAAAAATGAGAGTCATGCAGAGTTCACTGCCGTGCGTGCCTGTTTGTTAATACTGCTGCTTCACTGTAGTTAAGACTTGTGTTGAAATGTTACAAGGTCCAAACTATGAGACTGTGATCAGGAGTTTATGAAGAAGGAACCAGAAGGCTAATCCAGACTTTACACCTTCAGCAGCTGAAAGCAGAAAGAGCTCAAAGGCTGAAGACGCTGTTGGACACGTCACAGCACCTGTACATTAAATATATAATGAATTTGTTTTTGTGTTGATCTTTGTATTACTCAAGACATGTAAGTAAAGAAAGCGTGTCAGTGCTGACCAGCAGAAACATCCAAAAGTCTGTACATCTTATACTCAGGAGGTACTCTGAAGAAAGTACTTGTCAGGTTGTCAAAAAGCATCTAAAAGCTTCTCTTCTCGCACCCGGTCGACACTGACAGGCAACATTTTGAACCTAACAATTTAGCAAGTACATCCATTTCACACAGATGAGAAATATGCACTATGTGAACTTTCCTCTCACATTCTTTTACTTTCTTTTGTTTTGTATTCTTCACACTTCTAAAGCTGAGAGTGCCATGTGAAAGCCTCTGAGAAAAGCTCTTCGCCTGTTTTGATGCCATTTATCTTGGCACACGCTACAAACTCTTCTTCCAGGCTGCTTTGCAGATGATTGTGTTCACACGCTTCACACAAGGTGGATTTCACTTCAGGCTTATTGCCCCTTTTGTCCAGGTTCAGATGTGATTTTGGGGAGAGCAGCAAAAATGTGCAGACCCAGCAGACACTTCATTAGGAGCCATTGCTAGCACTGCATTTACTCTAGTAGTGTATTAATGGTTTATGGTACAGATTTAGCAAAGGGCTTGAAACATTCCCCTGATAGTTTGATGACATCACAACTGATGCAGCTCTAACGTACTGAGATCTGCTGACTGCGGACGCACTGACCTACAGGGAACTCACTGTGACCTTTGAACTTGTTCTGGAAGCAGCCATATAGTAGCCAGTAGCCATGTTGAGACATGGTTGGTCGCAGCAGATGGCCCCGCCCCTCCCTGAGCCTGGTTCTGCCGGAGGTTTCTTCCTGTTAAAAGGGAGTTTTTCCTTCCCACTGTTGCCAAAGTGCTTGCTCATAGGAGGTCATATGATTGTTGGGTTTCTCTGTATGTATTATTGTAGGGTCTATTACAATATAAAGCACCTTGAGGCTGCTGCTTTGATTTGGCGCTGTATAAATAAAACTGAATTGAATTAAATGGTCATCAACAATACTCAGGTTGGCTGTGGGATTTAAACAACACTCAGCTGGTACTAAGGGACCCAAAGTGTGCCAAGCTGATATCTCTCACACGAACACACCACCACACTGGACTCCTGACACGGGGCACGATGTCATGCTGATTATGCCACGTTCTCATCCACCCGTCTGTGTCACAGCAGAAACTGAGACTCATCAGACCACAAACTTTTTCCCAGTCTCCTGTTGTTCGGTGAGCCTGTGTGAATTATAACCTCGGTTTAGAGCTGCATCAGTTGTGAATTATAACCTCGGTTTCTTGTTCTTCGCTCACAGGAGTCACTCCCAGTGTGGCAGCGAAGAATTATTTGAGTTACAGTTTCCTTCCTATCAGCTCAAAGCAGTCTGTCCATGCTCCTCTGACCTTTGACATCAGTAAGGCATTTTCTCCCAGAGAACTGCCGCTCACTGGATGTTCTCTCTTTCAGAGTATTCTCTACCAACCCTGAGGTGGCTGTCTGGGACAATTCCAGCAGATCGGCAGTTTCTGAAATACTCAGTCGAGCCCGTCTATCATCACCAACGACCAGAGTCGCTGAAATCACTTTTCTTCTCTATTCTGATGCTCGTTTCACACAGAGCACCTTGGTTAATCAACCTTGGTTGATTAAATATTAGTGTTAACGAGCAGTTGAACAGGTGTATTTAATAAAGTGGCCAATGAAAATAAATTTTATATAAAGTAAGTACAATTACATATTCTAATAAAAACTATTATTCCTATTTGAACTTATGGGACACAATACTTAATAATTTAATTTAAAAAACTTAAATTCTAAAATAACTATTAAAAGTGATTTTTTAAATTCAGTAGCTGAAGATTTCATTATATCAGCAGTGATCAAAACACACTGCTGGCTGCAGACTGATAGCTGAAACCTGTGAATGATCACAGCTCTGCACTGCAGCTCTGCAGTATTAGCAACAGGTGAGTGGAAATGAGCTGCAGATTACACAGGCACTATTTGCATGTTGATGAATGGCAGGTTACTGAAGTGTGAAGTAGCTGACGGCCTTCCAGCTGGATGCTGTCACATGTGAAAGGACTGTTAACACGGTGCAAATTTAAACACTAACAACTTGTAAATAAACAGGATAACGCCAAGAAAGCATGTTTATCTGCAGAGTACATGCAGTCCCCATGAACACATATAAATGATATATCGTGTAAGGCATGGTGATGCTAGCTACTACAATTCTTCTGTTGGTTTATGTTAGCCTAATGATTGTTATGTTATTTATTATGTTATTTTTGTTATATGTTGCTGTTATAAAATACTTATTCTCAGCATCACAAACAATGATCTTCAAGTAATTATCAGAAAACGTTTGCAGAGTTATATTCTTAATGAAAAAAACCCCCACAGAGAGAGAAGAATACAGACCTCACAGCCGCAGGCTGAGACGCATCCTTAATCTCAAATACAGTAAACTAGTCAGCTAACGTTATTTAGTCACTCAACATTTACTGGATACAGTATGTTCGACATCAGCATGAGATGCATCATGTCAATAGATTGAATTAGCATTCTAGCAGCATTAAGCTTCCTGCTAAGTATATTTCATATTGCAAGTTCTGTTTATATAGCTGTAAGTGTTGTAGGCCAACAGCATCAAGGTTCGGTATGTTTTGCATTCAGAGATGCTATTCTGCATATCTTGGTTATAATGAGTGGCTTTTGAATCACCGTCTGACCGTTCTGCTCTGACCTCTGGCATCAACAAAGCACGTTCACCCAGAGAACTGCTGCTCGCTGAGTATTCTCTCTTTGTCAGAGCGCTCACTGTAAACTCGTGCTTGTGTGGGAAAATTTCAACAGGTCGGGAATTTTTTAAATACTCAGACCATCCCGCCTGGCGCCAACAACCGCGCCATGTTTAAAGTCATGTAAATCACCTTTATCCTCTTTCTGATGCTCAGTTTGAATTACTGTCTCGGCATGGCTGGCATGTCTATAAGTGATGGAGTTACTGCCGTGTGATTGCCTGAGTGGATATTTGTGTTAACGAGCAGTTGAACAGAACTGAAATAGTAAATCTTTATTGATACAAACTTCACTGAGTGTCTGAGGGCTGCACTAAAATCACACCAAAAATCAGTAAGTTCAACACGTGACACAGATATGGAAATGATGCCATAAATCTTCTCTGCCCTCCAATTAAAATCCTTTAAAGTATTAAATACATAAAGAGTCTGGACGAACATGGACGGCACATCAATGTTGGTAACTGTGTTTCCTCCTGAGACTAGTTAACTCTCTTTGTAACCTTGTATGAAATAATTTGCAGAGTCAAAATTAATTCTGATGATCATAAAAACAGCTTAATGCAAAAGGTTTAAAAAGGCAAACATTTTTTCACCTCCCATAGTATCCATCACCCCACTGAAGCTGCTGATTTTACTTTTCAAGCTTCAACATTCAAAGAAAAGTTGAAATATTTTTACTTAACAAAGAATATAGAACATATGAAAGTGTTTTTCTTTTTGGTTTTCTTTTTCATTCATTTTAAATTTAAAGAATAAATTCATGTTTATGATGGCTCTCACTAAAGTTGTTAATTTTTAATCATTCAGTGAGAAAAGTCAGAAACCATCTCTGCCGAGTCTGCCGGTTACAACTCAAAGCTGTGAAGTACAACTAAGTAATTACACTCAATAATATTCTGTAATTAAGCATTTATTAACTATTTACAGCTTTAAGGCTTTTCCCCACACTGAAACAACTGCAGCAGGAATATACAAATAAGACTATTGTGAAAGCCTGCTGCAGACACTCTGCTCTGTTCACAATGACAAATGCTTTCAGTTATTGTATGTGTCTAATTACATATGCACAGGAATTTCAACAAATTTAGTTTAATATCTTTTCTGTTCACTCTGCCAGATTAGATTAGATTAGTCTTCTACTCCAACAGAACAGTTGTGGGAATGCTGTCTTCAGCCTCAGCGTCCCACAATCCCCTCTGTTTCACTTCCAGGTGACTAATCCTAAATGACCATACCCAAACATCTCCAAACTTTTATCGTAATAATTAAATTCCTTAAATTAATTATTTCAACCATTGCCATTTTTCTTTACTTATAATCAATAAATCAGTGGATCAAGTTTCTCACAGATCATGCAACTTTAAAAAGCACAGTTTGACCCAGTTTGAAAAAAAAAAAACAAAAAAAAAAACATGGTCCTTTTATTGGGTTTCTCCCACCAAACCCAGCATGTGTCAGAAATGTGCCAGAATACCATAAATCACATCAACACTGCTCACCATGACTGGCCCAGCTTGGTATTTCTGTTTGTGAGCCACTATTTGTAATGTGAAAGTATCTCATTGTCTTATATGTATAATTATGGATAATTACAAGTGCAAGACATTTTTCAGGTGCTGAGCAGCAGAGATGGGCAGTAACGCGTTACTTGTAACGCGTTACTGTAATCTGATTACTTTTTTCAAGTAACGAGTAATGTAAGGGATTACTATTGCAAAAACGGTAATTAGATTACCGTTACTTTCATGTAGGAACGCTGCGTTACTGCGTTACTGCAACCTTGATTTTTTGCGAGAATGTCTCATGACAGTGACGTAAGCGAGTGCGACGTTCGTGACAACAGTTGTGTGCAGATCAACAATGGATAATATATCGAGTGCAGGAGAGAGTATGAGCGTGCAGCGTTTAAAGCGTGGAAGTACTGACCTTACTTTGAGTTTGATTCCATAAAAAGTGACAAAAACATTAGTGTCCGTTGTGCGTGGGAAGAAAACTTCTTTTTACAGCGAAAAAAACCCTAAACTTCCGAGCAAGCAGCGAGTGCGCTACGACGTAATGGGAAATTCACAGAAAAACTCACGGATCCTTCCACTGACCGCTGCGGCACACCTGCACCAGGGTAAACCTCCGCCTAACCCACTCCTGCTATACAGGTGAAAATAGAGCAACAGGACCGCTGAGTCTTTGATTTTATTTATTTTCTGCTGTGTTTTACTTGCATCTATTTGAAAGACTGAGTGTAAATACAAAAAAATATTTTATTTTATGTGCTGGAATGTGCAGAAAATAGGTTTAAATGTTAAACAAATTTCTTCCAGTCAGAGAATGTTGCATATAATTAAATTTTTTGCTTGATGCATAAAGTTAAAAGATTTAAAGTTTTAAAAAGAGATGTTTCCATTTGATTACATTTTGTATGATGGATTATGCAGAAAAAGTAGAATTGGGCTGAAAGATCTATTTCTTTATCATCTATTCAGGTTGTAAATCGTGTTTTTAAAAAGTAACTAAGTAACTAAGTAATTAATTACTTTTGAAAATAAGTAATCAGTAAAGTAACGGGATTACTTTTTGGGGGAAGTAATCAGTAATTAGTAACTGATTACTTTTTTCAAGTAACTTGACCAACACTGCTGAGCAGTGATGATAGAGGAGAAATACCAAAATAAAATGATTCAAACTACAGTTGAAAAATCATTTTATATGACACAGAAGTTTAAAGTACATAATATATGTTTTACCTGTTGGTTGAGTTATTCATTCAGACGATTGAAATGAGTGAGATATTTCAGAATCATAGTGAGCTAACTCTGATGTCACTGTCTAATTCACACTGTGCTGCATAATGAGGCCGAGGACTGGCTCTGTAAAGGTGCACATGCATGAGGCTGCGTCCACACTAGCCCGGATAGATTTGAAAACGGCGTTCTCATCTGAAAACGCTCCGCGTCCACATTATCCTTTTCAGGCGTTTCCGAACAGTTGTTCATCCACAATGAAACGGCTGAAAATGCTTAGGTTCCAGTCCTGCGCATGCGTGAAACACAAGAAGATTCGACCTGCCTCATTTCTGTCTGCCGCTTATTTATTTGTGGCAAAATGTCGAGGAAAAGCACCGAGTTTTTAAAATGGACTAACAATGAGGTGGAGTTGTTGCTGCGAGTAACACAAAAGTACAAAGTTGCCAAAGCGAGTGAGAGTTAAAGAATTTGAAGAAAAGCTCTCTGGAGCATGTACAGACTGATATTAATCTTTAATAGGGCTGTCAAACAAAACTGCTGCTGTATAATGCCCTCCACCATCTTTGTTTAATTGGTCACATGACTGCATCACATGACTAAAAAGCATTGTTTTCAAAAAGGCTCCGGGTTCGCTGTCCACACTGTGAAGCGAAAACGGCGTTTTCAAATGTATCCGCTTTGGAGAGCGTTTTGAAAACGCCGTCTCAGTGTGGACGGGAGGCCAAAACGGAGAGAAAAGATGACTTTTCAAATGAAAACGTGTTAGCGTGGACGCAGCCAGAGGTTACACGTTTACAGACATGCAGTGTGTTGAGCCTTTTAAGTGTTGCTTTAACATTGTTGTTGTTGTTTCCTTGAACAGAGTGCAAAGCAGCAAAGCCTTCAGACAGATTCACAGCAAACTCTCTAATCTTTGAAAATGATTCAAATCAGCTTCGAGTTGATGAACCGTTTTTGATCAAACTCTTTGTGTTCATTAGGTAAGAACATCAGGTTCGAGCTGTCAGGAACTCAATTATTCCTGCTAAAGCTTATTTTGGCACTCAGAACCTTCAGAATGGAACGTGCTGATGGCAAAGTCATTCTCTGAAAAGCACCATATTACACAGTAATGACATTTAATGGTATAGTCTAACTTTGCACTTAGTGAGCAATTTGCAATTATTTGATTTTCAATTATAAAATTCGTAAGAGAAATTTCAATGTGACTGAAATAAAAGTAACTTTTATTACATTGTGCAGGTGTGACAGAAGCATATTAGCACAAACAGGAAACTGCAAAGTCAACTGAATAAAACTACTTTTCACTTTAACGCTAAAACCTCTACAGGGAGCTGTAAATCTTTAATGTCTGTTTTGCTGAAATTTAATTTAAAATATAAATGTAGGCAGGTCAAATTATTTTCTATTTATAATAGATGATTTTTCTTTCATTATGCATTATCTTAAATGTGTTGAGAAGAAAGCACAGCTGTACGATGGGCCTTGATGTTCTGCAGTTATGCTGACCTTAGGTTCAGAGATGAGACGCCCTGGAGAGGCCGTCCCAGTGCAGCCATTTGGAAGAAATTCAAATGGTCAAGAGATGCCTCCGGTTAATTAAAAATTAACTACTAATGATTAATTGACACCCTTGATAATATCTTAACAGCCTTCCATTTATGTGAGTTGAAGCATAGAATTTCACCTCCAGGAGTCAATAATGACATCCACCAAAAGCCATTAAGGGTAGAACCTATTACCATTTTAATAATTGATCATCCCGAGCTCCTTTTCATTGTTGCATTAGTAGAACTGAGAGGCAGGTTTTTATTTTTGGGATGTAAAAAACAAAATAAGCATCTGTGTGGATTTTCATTTCAGTTTCCTCTTGTTTTCTCCAAGTGAGTGAGAGAGGTCAGCAAAGGTGACAGGTTAGGTTACATATGAGCTGGCAGGGAGAGAGGCTTTCATCGTGGTCAGAAAATACAAATAACAGGAGGCAAATACCTCATGAGATAACTCAGAATTAGGCTCTACGATGTCCTAAGTCTTTATTCCAGATCAGGGCTACTTGGATTTTCATCAGCAACCTGTTTGAAGGACTGAGCTCCAAGATCTGAGGAGAAGCAAGCAGTGCTGCTCATCAGGAGTGCTGCACATATGCCTCTCGAATCAGCCGCTGCCTTCAGCCCCAACCATCAGTCTCAAAGCGGCAGTCACAGGTGAGAGCTCTCTGTACGTGTGATAGATTCTAGAAAATCCTGCCTGTTGTGCTGTGATAACACATGATATTGTCTTGAAAGAGGATGCTGTTGTCAAATCCATGAGCCATGGAATCCCTTAGCACCTTCTTGGCACCTTTAGAAAGGATCCGAGCTTTAACTGGGCATCACTGAAACCTGCTTCCTTGGACTTTGAGACTATTATTTGTCGAGGATCATACACCCTCGGCTGTAATCTTCTCAACAAACTGTGCAGAGACACTGCGTAAAGGTCACGAAAAGCCCTCGAGCGTGTCCTGGTATGTTGGTGGGACGTCCATCTATACTGTTAGCGTAAAAACACCTGGAAATGTGCTTTCAAAGCCGCGTATTTCTTCATATGCAATGCGCTGTGACGTTTGGTACCATCCGACTGCACCGACGTGTCTGTGGTTTGAGATGTTTCCCCGGTGAGCTCAGGGTCACAGGCTCCTCGCCAAGGAAATTTGTTCGGAAAAGGCTGACATCTTCTCATATGTTCTCGCTTTTATCAGATGACCTTAAAGTCGTAAAATTAGAACACTGTCAAGAATAGAAATTTTAATTTTAAGTCTCATAGCTGGTCGCAAAATTGCAATATATTATGCAATAATGACGTCAAGGCATAGATTAATTATGCATTCAGTACAAATCAATATCGCTGCAGTAATTAGTTTTGTAGACAGAAGAAAATAAAATCATACACTGGCATTAAGGTTTAAAATGTTTCCAATCTGTACTTGTCCTTGCATTTATATTATAGCAATCAATACAGCACCAGTGAGAATGTAACCCAGAACATTTAATGGCTGTAGCATTAAAGTACTGAACCACAGTCTGATTTTAAGGTACCTGCTTAACTTATATATATACCAAACATGCTTTCTGCTATTTCCACTTTATTTTCCAACTGCAGGCCAACGGCTGAATATTAATTCTTACAGGGTCATTATCATAGTCTATAAAACAGACTAGATGATTAAATGTCCCGTTAAGCCTTTCACATCTGTAGTTCTACCAGCCTACTAGTGGTTGATCTTGACGTTACACTCTTACAATGGAGAACCTCTCCAGGTCATCGCGCTGATGGTTCTACACTCCAGACATAATGGTGGAGGAGCTACGAGGGAAACAACAGGGTTTCAGTGTTGGAGCTGTTAGGGCAGTCACTATGAGGAATGTGAGGCCTTTGCACAATAAGATGGACAAGCTTGGAGCGCTGATTGAGCCCCAGAGGGAGCAACGTGAGTGGAGTTTGATGTGCTTCGTGGAGCATTACGGCGCTGCAGTAAGATGGTGTCACGCTCACATTTTCTGGACAAGTGTGATTGTGGCAGACCGAGGCAGATCCTGGACATGAAGAACAAATGGAGCCATTACACTAGGTGTGTTGTGTAATTCCTGACATGTTACCAGTGAAGGATATTTCTGTGGCCGGAATATTGAACTGCTAGCTACTGAAACGCATCCACGTTACTGCCGAGGGAATTCTTGATTCCAGTTTGAATGAACACTTTGGATTCCCCCATCAGCTGATGCAGAACTCATCCAAATGACTACCTGTGGTGAATGGATGGATGCGGATAATCAGTGGACTCAGACTGTCCTCTGCACCATGTACTGGACGTGCACACATAAAAATCTCCCTATTGTTTCATATTAGATTTGATTTAATTGAGGTCTTAATTTTTTTGTATTTTCTGTTAATTTGCTGCTGTAACTCTTGAGATAAATCAAGTATTATTCTTGCAAACAAGGATACAGCAATCAGGCTAGAATCAGAGTTATCTTATTTGATCTTAGGTTTAACCATTAGCTGGAGTAGATGGCAGAATTCAGCCAACTGTATTATGTTTGCTTTCCCCTCTCGATGTAAGTGCATAATCCTGGCTACTGTCATCACTGTAAGGAAAACACCCCTGACTGCTGTAGGTCTGCTGTTTACCTCAGCTGGTGTCCACGGCTATTTACTCGAGAGGAGTCCGATACAAGGCGATGTGTCACATGTTGAGTGGAAAAATGATGTGGATCCAAAATGCAGACTTGGAGAGCAGAATTATTCAACAGAAGGCAAAGCTTTAGTTAGGTTAGGCTGAAGTTTAAAAAAGCAGCAGAAAGCAAAGAGCACAGATTTAAACAGAGGAGATGCTGAGGACAACAGGAACACAGTAAAGCACAGCAGATGTCACAACTGCAGGCACAACTCCAGGGCTGAATACTGAAAACACACAAGCTGATTAGGGGAATAGGGAACAGGTGGGTACGCAAACAGGTGCAACAAATCAAGGAAAACAAGATAAGTAAAACTAAACCCAAGAGAAAAAGCCTACCAAAATAAAACAGGAAGTAACAGAAGACGGAACATTTACTCTTGGCAATAAGATACAGGAAACACAGGCATGCTAACTGAAACTATGAGCAGAACCCAAATAACCACAGCAAAAAAGGCCTGAGAATGTAAATATAAAGAAACCAACAAGGAAGTACCTGTAAAAGGTACAAAACTAGGTCATTACAACCAGCTGAGGGTAACGAAGTGCTGCTGTTAGCCGCTGTTAGTGAAACTTTTTTTAAAGTGGATCTTGTAATTTCGACCATATCCAGCAAAAATAGGCATGTTTATGTACATTTTCATATATCAGAGCCCTGACTTCAGTGTAGGAGAGGTGATGGTGGAGGATGAGCTGCCAGTAAGTGAGGGGAGAGACAGCAGTGGTGGAAGAGGAGAAAATAATGATGAAAATATGTAAAATGTGTATTGATTAATTCTAAGTTAATGGCAATGCACTAATTCTTCAAAGAGGTCGTTATTACACAGTAATCAGTTATGTTTATGTTTACTCTACTATGTAGCCTTAAACAGTTTCTTAATGTGCCTTTAAACCAGTTTGTGTTTGTATGCAACACAACATTAAATAAAGACATTAAATAAGCTTCTACTGAAATAGTGCTGGACTTTAATTCTGCTCATGTGCAATATGCAACAATTTGGACATTAACACTGGGTAGATGCTGAGAACTGATATGTATAACTACTTGTCAGACCTGTACCCCAGATTTTATTATACATTTAATTCATTTGCTTTGAAGTTATTATCTGTTATTTAGCAACATGTAACAGGTAACATCCAGTCCTGCAATGTCACCCATATTTCATAACTACTGAAACACGACTCAGACAAATGTGCAACATGTGCATGCCTCTGGAAAATCGCTGTAATTACATTTGCTTTGAGAGTAAAAGTGAAATGAAAAGATTAATCTTCAAGTTTATAAAAGTGTGTGCTGTCATAAATATTCATCAAATATTTATCAAAAGCTGTGAGAACTCAACTAGACCTCCAAAAGTCACTCATTAGCACCATGAAACAAAAGTAGCACCATGTTTCAGCAAGCCTTTGGAAGCAGATACTTCCACCTTCCCCTCTACTTTACATCTTCATTGACAGGGTTTGAAGACAGTTCATTGCTAAGCAATTTATTCAGTACATGTTCCCATATCCTTTCCTTTTTCTTCATCTATTTAATGATACCTGGTTATTGCTTTCACATCAGAGGCTCCGTTAATCAGCACCTGCCCTTTTTATTCCAACACAGCACAAGGTTAATACACTTCTTAGACACTCACTATGAAACCAACCCCCCCCCCCCCCCCCCCCCCCCCCCCACTTGTCAGAATTCTACTTTCAATCTATCAATTTTAAATGAATGTCGCTGATTAGTTCTTACCTCTCTGCCAATGACATCTTTGTATTCGTGCTGGATTCAGGTCAGTTTCGTGGTGATCTGCCTTTCATCTAATGTAGATACAGGTTAGATAGAAATAAATATGCTGGAAGGCACTCTAATTTTGTTTAGAATTTTTGTGTCGTTGAAGCCATTAATAAAATAAAAGCCAAAGATATCATCTGAAAATGAAATGAAAAATCCAACCGTTCACAGAAATATTCCACAGAAATGCTGATCACGCCAACTGTTCCTGCTAAACACAGCACATGTGCATCCAGAGGAGGAGGGACTAACGAGTGCACAGATAAGAACGCAAATGACACAAAATAAACTACATTTCTATTTGGTAATGTATTAGTGTGTAGGACGAGGCACTGTCTTCTTTTGGAAGGAACTGTAAAGTCACATGAAAAATGACTGTAGACACTCTGCAGTTGGTGGGTTCTCTTATCCATTTGTGGTTTTCAGATCAATGATAATACAAAAAACACTTTCACAAAAAAGCTTCTGGGCAGCAAAAGCACCAAAATCTCTCAAGTTTCTGGTAGACATTTCATGTGAAACCTCTACAGGACGATTTGTGTGGCTGTCACCTCGCAAAATCAGAAAACAGCATGTTGGTCGTTTCCAAACTAAAAGCTCTTCTTTGGTATTTTAAACAGACCAATTATTCATAACTGTAACGGTAAAACAAACGGCCTTTAGAGTCTTCTTGATAATTGCAAAATATGAGCGCATTCATTTCATCTCATACTGCCACATAGTGGACGCACCAGGAAGTGCAGGCTCTGCTTGACTCTGCATTGTTGTTACTAGAGAATAGTGCTGGTCAAGTTACTTGAAAAAAGTAATTAGTAACTGATCGCTTGTCAAAAAAAAGTAATCCCGTTAATTTACCGATTACTTATTTTCAAAAGTAATTAGTTACTTAGTTACTTTTTACACAACCTGAATAGGTAATAAAGCAACAGACCTTTCAGCCCAATTATATTTTTCTGCATAATCCATCATATAAAATGTAACCAAATGAAAACATCTCTTTAAAACTTGGTTCATTAGTTTCAGCTTTATTCCCATTGCATTAAGCAAACATTAAATTAAATGTAGCTGTCTTTGACTTGAAGAAATGTGTTTAGCAATTAAACCCATTTCCTGCAGATTCCAGCAGATAAAATAAAATATTTTTTTGTGTTTACACTCTTTCAAATAGATGCAAGTAAAACACAGCAGAAAATAAATAAAATCAAATATTAAGCAGCACTGAGTCCTGTCGCTCTTAAATCTATTGTCACCTGTTTAGCAGGAGTGGGGCAGGTGGAGGTTTGCCCACAGCGGTCATGTCAGTGGGGGGATCCAGGGGTTTCTCTGTGAATGTCACATTCCCGTGGCAGCGTGCTCGGTGCTCGCTCAGAAGTTTAGGGGTTTTTTGCTGTAAAAAGAAGTTTTCCTCCCACGCAACAATATTATCCATTGTTGATCTGCACACAGCTGTTGCCACGAACGTCATTGTCGTGAGACTCTCACAAACAAAATCACGGTTTAGTAACACAGTAATGCAGTGTGCTTATGGGAAAGTCACAGTAATCTAATTACTTTTTTGCAATAGTAATCCCTTACTTTACTCATTACTCGAAAAAAGTAATTGGATTACACGTTACTGCCGTTCTTTGCTTGCAAAATTTGATGAACTATAGAGGTGACAGATGGAAGCTTTGTACATGGCCATATTAAGAACAAACTCTCCAAATGAGTGTTTGTGAGTGAGTGTCAAACAGTGCAGGAGGATGACACTTTCCCTCAGCTAGCATGACTGATGCCGTGCTGCATCGCTGTTCACGTTGCCTCCAATCCATGAAAACAGAGAGTCTCCTTACACTTCAGCAGATGTTTGCCCAAGCAGGACTCTTCTAACCCCGCTCATGCCCGTTTGCATAGGTATGTAAGCAGAGTGAAGGGATGGCACATGTGTAGGTCAAATATTGACGCATTGAAAAACGGTTGTTACAGCAGAGTTGATCATGACGAGGGAGAAGCATGAAAAATATCAGTAATTTTTTTTTTTAAAAAGGCAGATTTAAAACACAGACAGTCCCGTCAGTTCAGCTTTTTTGTATGTTATAATTTCTTCTCCACTGAAGGCTGGATGGCCAATGACAGCACAGGCAGAAAAGTAGCACACAGACTGCTTGTTTCACAGGATTTTGAGACTGCCCCCTGGTGGCAGTAAACAGCTACAACAAGTATAACAAGTAGCTCAGCAATGTCTGCGGTAACTAGAACACCCACGTGACTTATGAACCTGAACCTGGTGGGTGCAGGTTTTCTCCTTCTGCCATGGTTCAGGGTCAGCAGTCTTAGTAAACACAAAAAACAGCTTTATTTGTTTTTATCTGTCCTCGTCCTGTCCATTATTCCAAGTTTCTGTATGACTTCTTACACTTTGTCTAATTTAGTGCTCAGCTCAGATAAAATACTTTTAATGAGTGATTTTGACATGTGTGTAGAAAATAACTGCTTCAAATATATGATTGGACTTAACTGGCTTCTCTCAAAATGTCAAAGAGCCCACCCATTGAACAGTGTTTTTTTTAGGAAACCCTCTTTTGTCTGATCATTTCTTAACAACAGTAGTGGATTACATCACACAGGTGAAATTATTTCAGTAAACTCGATGTCTAAAATGTAAAGAATAGTTTCCATCTTTGCTGTCATGGTCCGTGCCACGCGCCAACACAGTGTGGAGCAGCTACCTAAACATTACTCAGACGTCAATTACCTTTTGAGTACTTTTACACCCTCGCTGCACATGACTGTAGATACTGTGAAGAACTCAGAGGACTGACTCTCTGCTATAACTCACAACTGCACACCTTAAAGCAGACAACTTACACGGAGAGGAAATGGCCTTGTAGTTATTTCAAATATTTTCATTTGGCATGAAAAAACAGTTTGTTGCTGTAACAAAGCAAAGCCGTCTGCAAAGCTGCTGTTGGACATGTTACTAAACAGAAACAGGTTTGTTACCTGCGTCGTCTCCGCGTCAGAGTCAGAGCTGTGTTGAACAAGTATTCCTTTAACTGTTAATGACTTCATGAATTTCTTCTCAAATAAATTTTTAACCATTCGAGAAAACATATTTATTCATTAATCAGCTTTTATAGGAGCTAATATTCAGACTCTCTTTAGCCTATCGATCTTTACAAACTTTAATCATTTTTGAGATAATAATTTATCTCTATGGATCACGGGCTTTCAAGCTGGCAGTAATTAAACCACTACTTAAAAAGTACGTGATCCAGCTCTGTTAGCTAATTATGCACTAATCTCCAACTTTCCTCCTGTTTCTAAAATTCTTGAAAAACAAGTTTTCACACAGCTTACTGATGATTCGAGGAACGTTTATTTGAAGAGTTTAAGTCATAGATAAGAATTATCCTCTGTCAGTGGACTCGTCTCTGGGCTCGTCCTGTTGGACTTTACTGCACCATTCAGTAACATTGATCACGATATTTTACTACAGTGATTAGAATACTTTATTGGTATTAAAGGAAATAAATGATCCAATGGTTTGAATCATATCTAACAGACAGTTTGTTCATGTAAAGTGGAAGTGCTCTTCACACACTAAGGAGTTCCACAAGGTTCTGTGCTGGGAACTACTACAGGCAATACTATAAGAACCACTGTATGCATTTGAAATGCTATGCAGATGCTACCTAATTATCTATTAGTTAAACTACAAATATGTCTTAAAGACAAAGGCCTGGATTTCTGTGATTCTCTACTTCTAACTTCAGATAAAGCTTGGATCATGTTTGGCCCTCTAAATCTTAGGAACATGGTGTCCAACCAGACGTGACATTACCGTGGTGTGCAGATACACTGTTATAGTCATTTCTGATCAGGATATGTTCTTTAATGTGCTTATTAATATGTAGGACTGCTTTCTTTCATCTCTGCAACATCTCTAAAATTAGAAATATCCTATTTCAGAGTGATGCTGAAAAGCTGGTTCATGCATTTATTACTTTTAGGCTGGACTACTGTAATTCATCATTACCAGGTTGTTCTAAAATTTCCCTAAAAAGCCTTCAGTTGATCCAAAATAGTGCCACGAGAATACTGACAGGGACTAGGAAAAGGAATCATTTCTCCCATATTAGTTTCTGTTAAATCCAGAAGTTGATTTAAAATCCTTCTCCTCACATACAGGGTCTCACATGGTCCCATCATATTACAAAGATCTCCTTTAACCTTATTATCCTGACAGAGCGTTTCACTCTCAGACTGCAGGTCGACCTGTGGTTCCTGAAGCTTTCAGGAGTAGAACTGGAGGCGGAGCTTCGGCTGCCACACCCTCTCCTGTGGGTTTCCTGTGATCAGGTGACCCTGAACCACCTGATCACTTCTTCTCCACCCGTTTAAGCACCACTGCAGCTTGTCATTCAATCTTTCTCCTCTCTCACTCAGTCCTGTCTCTCTGTGCCCTCTTCTTTTATTTTTCTTCTTTTCAACCCCCAACACGGGTGTTGACAGATGGCCCCGCCCCTCCCTGAGCCTGGTTCTGCTGGAGATTTCTTCCTGTTAAAAAAGGATTTCTTCTTTCCCACCATTGCACCTATAAAGTTATGATTATTACATTAATATTAATTGTGTAACTTGAACTAGTGGAGGTGAAGCCTGCCAGATAGATCCTGGTTACAGCTGCCTCTAATCTGCACACCTGCCAGTCAAACTGGCCAAGTCGATAATGTTAAGCCTCAGTGAAATCAGCATGAATAACCCCCCCACCTCCATACCCAAACCGTTTTTGTAACAGCCTGCAAACGTGTTAATTTCCTCCTGGAAGCCAGGTCAAGCTGGAGTGTCCGTTGGAGAAAATGCAGTTCTTGGCTCAAAGCCTCTGAATTTGCCACCTGGTCATCACAGCACAAAGAGTCAAAGCTGCCATCACATAAAAGGGACAAATAAATTTATCACCGTCCATGCAGTTTATCAAAATAAATGTCTGAACAGACGTATTCACCAGCAGGAAAAACTCTGCGTTTTTCACACGCTCAGATTTTGACTAGTGCATAGTTCGTAAATCTTGTAGCGCACAGTTATCAGGAGAGCAGGATACTGATCCTCAGGATCTGCACACAACACTCCTGGCAGCGAACAGCAGCAGCTTGAGTGATTGCATAAAGGCATGACATGGAAAAGGCTTCCAGCCCATCTGGGAGAGGCTACTGTAAGGATGCTCCTGATAATACAATGATGATTTGTTTCGACAATGCCGTCTCTCTGTTAACGCGTCATATCTTAACTTAACATTAAACGTGCTCGATCCCTGCCTGCGACGCTGACGGTACGAGCTGTGAGCCTGTGTTTGTTCGGGGACTGTGACAGTGCCAAGTAGGCATCGAGAGAGTGTCAGAGTACAGATTTTAAAATGTCACCAGCCCAACGCTTTTTGCTCAAGTTCTCCTTTCAAACACGACACGAGGCATGTCTTGTTTGGTCACCTGTGGAGGAATATGCAAAGTGTCAGCGCCAAAAAGTCCTGCTGTGATGTTGATGCACGATTCCAACAGCAATCTCATTTTAATTTCTGTCTCCACAGGTACTACACCCCGAAGCTGATATGGTAATGAGATTACAGTTGTCTGCTCCTATTCGATATGTGCAGTGTGATGTTAATCTGCATTCCATCTTCATTACAGTGATTCCACTGGCCTCACGCAAACTGACACAAAATCTGCAACACTGTTACTTCTGCTCACAGTTCATAAAATCGTTTGTGAAATCGAATCAATCCCAGTTTTTCTTCAGTTTGATATTGAACAATTCAGCAGCGCTCAACTAAATATAGAAAGGACCATACTCTCTTTCCTTCTTGGTGTAATATTCACAATAACAGCAAAAGTAAATAGAAAACCTTCCTAACCATCATCGATTTATTTCGGGTTACAACGTGTTCTGGTTGTGATAGCACGGCACTTTAGACCGAATCAGTCAGGAAACCAATCAAACAGGCAGATGTCAGAACGTCCTGACCTTTAACCCCTAATATAAGTCAGGATTTTCCATAATGTTCCCAACAGCAGCATTTCCTAGTACAATGCCATGTTTTTGTCATTTTGGGCTGTTTTGGTAAGGTTTGCAGAGGCTCTGCTGGACGGGCTGCACTTTAATGAAGCTGCAGCAACAAACGCCCACTTCTTTTGAACTCCACGCCCTCAGTTTCTAAGATAAGCTTTCTCATGTAAATTTGTAGTAACCTCTGCTCATATCAGCAGAGGTCATTTTCTCCGACTTTACAATGCTGGTGGAGACCCACAACAGCTTTCACAGGCTGTTAGCAATGCTAACTAATGAATGAAGGAGTCAAACAACAAACGTTGCTCCAAACCTTGAAATGTGCACATCGACTCTGAGGGAAGTTTTGTAGATGTAGATTTTTTTATTTTTTATTTTTTAAATCAGAGGAGTTGCATACTTACATTTATGAAGATGGATTACAGAGTTTAACTTTACTCAGTAAACTGAAAAATGAAGTTCTACACAGCAAACAGCACACGGACCATCTACATACTGCACGTTACAGCTAGCATGATATTTCATGATTACGGTGACGATTTGTGTTTAAAAATTAATTTATTCAACCTTCAGCGTACACCGGCACACGACTTTAAATGTACTTAATTAAATATGAATGTCAGCATAAATAAATTGGTTGTTTTCCACTCGTAACATTCGATGAATCGCCACTTCACGTGATTATTTCTCTGCGACATCAGCGCAAACACAAAAATCAGTTTCTTTAATCAAACGCTGTAATCAGTTCGTTATTGCCGTTCGTTTGTTGAGAGACTGATTTACTAATAAAATTAAAATCATCAGAAAGCCAATCACTTAAAAAATTAATTGAGTTTGGTTGTTGGAAATATTCAGAGGTTTACACTGAAGTGACAAACACACAGTTTCTCACATGCATCTAAAAATGTTTTCAGAAACATTTCCATCCTAGGACAACATGTCACAGGAATCTGCATTAACTTTGAAGGTTTATAGACGTGTTAATAATAAAGTCAACCTGCTTGTGCTGCTGGAAGTGAGGACAGAACTAAAGGGATGATGATTCACTCGAAGGCCAAAACAAGCCTGAAATGTGTAGTTAGTTATAGATGTGAGTCTTTAGAAGGTGCTGAGTGTCACTATAGCAACACAATCATTGTAAATAATATTGCAGTAATTGTTACAACACAAAGTTCACGAGTTACAACCCTGAAGCACAGTTACTGTGTTATTTCTGACCAGCTCTGAGCTCGTTTTCAGGCTGGAAGGAGACGAGTAGCTCATGTTGCATACACAAATAAGAAATGTTTGAAAATAATCTTCCATCATAATTTCATTATTTTAATGTAACAAGCTCTGAATGTTTGAATTCATAGCTTTGTATTTTTGCAAACAGTTTTAACGTTAGTCATGTTTGCTGTGAATCCTCTCTCTGATGGGACTGTAAACTCAAAAATATGCACAGACACACCAAGCCGTAACAGCGCACACTGCAACGCTCTTAACTGGTTTCATCTACAGGGAATCGGACACGTGGGGATTTGGAGTGGAGCCGTGGAGAACCAGGACTGCTCTTCATAGTCCTCTAATGGACTTACTGGACTGTGGACGTCCAGTCCTTAATCATTATCACTCATAAGTAAACCTACCATACAATAATCACACAGATTAAAATGTGTTGCTTTAAAATTTCAGTGTAATTTTTAAAGATTTCCTAAATGTGAAATGATTTAATAGTTTTAAGCAGTATTAAAAAATCCTTTCTGTCCAAAGAAGGTTTTTAAACCAGGAACGATCCTTCAAAGCGACCTCCATTCGTGACATACTTCAGAAATAGTTTGGGCCCCAGGCCATTTCACAGCAGAAACACTGGAAAATAGTTTTTTCTCCAGACTGAAACTCAGTGTACAGAAGGACAAGTTGATGTTTCACAGTCATTTAGAAATAAAGGAAACAACAAGTTAGCTTCAATCCTCTAAATCAGATCAGTTAGTTGTGATCACTGTCATTGGAAACAGGAACCACATCAAAGTCATTTATTTGCTCCTGGAATCATTAAATCATTAACAAAGTAAATCTGTGTTGAGCCTCTTTCTGCCTTTGGCCAACAAAAAGTCTAGAATATGGAAAATAGAGACAAACTCAGTGTGATGTTGTTTGTTGTGCAAGAGGCCAGAAAGTTCAGATGCCACTAACTAAAAACAGGACATGAGCTGAACATGAATCGTAGGAGAAATAATTCTTTACCCACAACTGAAACTTCTAATGAACTGAATCAAAGCTTTTTAGATTGAAGTGCTGTTTAATGAGTCAGCCAATCAAACTGATATTCTCTCATTAACACATTATTCTGAGTATCGATATCGGCAACAGAAAGAAATCTACATAATGACCAAGGATGGTTGTTTCAATACCAGCTGCTTTTACTTTGTAATGATACAGCAACGTCAGAATGAGTAAGTAGTTTTTACCTGTAATCAGAATGAAGAGTCATTTCTGATATTTGCCCAAGATTTCCCATCTTACTAACTGGGACACACAGCATAAGTTTCATTTCATAGTTATGCATATGTATATATGAATTGTTTATTAAACTGGTGGATCAACTGAATGATCAAACATCTCCATAATAACCTCAGCACTGTTTGGCCTAACACAGAAGAAATGAGTTTTTCATTAAACTTCTGTGTTTGACATTTCATTTTACTTTGTTCGGTGGTTAAGCTTAGGCACCAAAACTACTCGGTTAGGTTTGGGTTAAGCAAACATAACGTGTTGTGAATATCACAAGTGCTAGGTTAGGCTAGGTTTCACCCTAAACCTTGGCTGATTGTGACCTACACCTGTTTTTCACACCTTGGCTCCTTGGTCTAAATAGGGCTTAAAAACCTGGCACCAGTCGCTCTTAGAACTGAAGAAGCTTCTCGGATGAAACGTCTTCAAGAAACTTGAAGAAGTCCAGATGCTTTTCTTTCCAAGCTCCTCAGCCCTTTAGCGTTCTGCTCAACCAATTGGTAGAGCGCATTTTCAGGCCCTATATCACACTGAGACTTTCACTGAAATTGACCTTCCTTATTGAGTCTTTTCTAACAATTGGTTTACATCTGTAATGCCAAAATAATCCACCAGAAGGCGCTGTTAATGTAAACGGTTTGCTCTTCTTATCCCTCTCCCAACAAGGAAGTCAGAAACAAAAACCATCCAACATATTTTGAGTGTTTTTGATGAAACTAAGATAGGAAGATATTTTTTGATATATGATAGTGTCAGAGGACTTACTAAACAGATGTATGTCACTTGACAGCATTAAAAAAAGTGAAATTAAATGTTTAATAATTTTTTTAAAAGTGGTCAAACGGTTGATTTGTCCCTTTATGGTGCTAATGCTAACATAACCTAAATGTTATTAAAATTGATTATTTGCCATAAAATCAGACCAGTAGACCCATTTTGTTTATCCACTGCTGTTGAGAAATCACATTAAGTGTTAGCACAGCAAGAATATGCTGAAATAATTTCCTCAGTAAGTTATTTTTGTAACTTTCTGGGTTAATATTAGTAAATATTGTAAAAATCAACAGTAACATGTGGAAATCACAAATATCACAACTGATTACCTTTTAATCAAATTACAGTAGCTGGTAAATTAATATTACTAAGTTGTCAAAATTATAATTTCATGTTCACAAGCACTATATGGACTATAACCAATTATGTGGCTAAGAATCCCATGGTCCTGTGGCATGATACTCATGATACCATCCACCTTCAACCACAGTGTGTTTGAGGTCATGGTTTCAAATGAAGCCAACAGAGCTGGCACTCTGCACCAGTATATTGCCAACAAACCAGATGAGTGGGGCTTTAAATTGTTCTGCCAAGCAAGTTCGTCTGGCATCATCCATGACTTGCTGCTGTATCAGGGGGGTCTACATAATTCAATGCTCCCCTCAGTGAAAAGGAACAGAAACTACCTCTAAGGGGCCAAAGCTGTAAAAAAGTTCTGGACCAAGTTTCAGCTTTGGGTGTCAGGTGCATTGGTACTGTATGACCAAACTGCACCGGTGGAGCTCCCCTGACGGCAGACAAAGACCTGATGAAGAAGGGCCATGGAGCCTGTTATTACAGGTCTGATGAAGGTCTGATTGCAATAAAATAGTTTGACAACAAATGTGTCAACCTCCTAAACAATGCCTGTGGGTTCATGGTTCTTTCATCGCTCAAACGGTGGAGCAAAGAGTCCAATGCAAAGATCACCATCCCATGCCCATCACTCATCCCTGTATATAATTAGCATATGGGAGGAATTAAACTTTCTGATATGATATAAGACAAGTTATAAGTTACAAGTTAAGGAGATGGCATATCCCACTGTTCGGACACATCCTTGACTTGAACACCTGGTCTACAAGAGGGACTGTGCCCTACTGGACCAGAAACCGATGGCTCTCAAAAGGTTTCCACCTGGTTGTGTCTGAACCAAGTTAACAAGCCAGCATCTAGAGTTGGACAACCATGATCCAGCTCTCCAAGACCACAGAATCAATGCTACACCCTAAGACCCCAACGACCAAAACCACAAGCAGATGTGATTGATTTGCACTGTTTTTATTTTTAAAACAAAAATGATTTTGCAGAGTAGCATTCAATCAGAAGTGGCCTGAATGTGAGTATTTTGTGCTGTTGCACATTTTTCACATTTGCAGATTAAAAAATATATATTTTGTTGTTTGATATAATACTTTCCTTTGATGGAATGAAAACAGCAATGTTCACTGTCATGCTGCTAGAAATAAACTGCATCAAATGTCCTGGATATTTTTTGTCGTTAATTTAATTATAATTTGGCACTTTATTTGATTTTTTTCAACTGTATTATCTACTGTACTTGTATTTGCATGACATTTCATACGTTTACCATTAAGTGACATCTCAACAGTTTGGTAGAGATCAATATTTTAAAAACTACAGGGTCTACTGAAAAAAAAATATTGATTGTGGTTATTACTCACCCAAGTCAATGAGAAATGCAACCAAAAAATGTTTCCATTGTTTTTTTCTTGGTGTGGACCTCAAAGGGAGACATCTGCAGTAACCTTCAGCTCCATCCATCCCACAGCACCAGCAGAGCACACCTGCCTGCACCTCTTTCAGAATCTGAGGGATCTACTGAAGTCAGACTTAACCTGTAGGTTGGAAGATAAAACTCAAATATAAATCCTGCATGTGAGAAGAAGTTGTCTTTTTTATAGTCCACCACTTACATGTTTTCTTAATAATAGGCAGTTCCAAAAGTGCAGCCAAAAGTGAAATAAACAAGGACCCAGTTTAAAAAAAGAAGCCCTTTACCATGTCTCAATAATGGTTACCACATTTTGAAAATCTGCAGTTTCTTTTAAAAGCACCAGTTCTATCGATTTTCCTTTACTTTGAAGGCCAAAAAATTCATTTCCATTGTACACAGAATGTGAAAAGAGCGACAGCGGTACATAACAGTAAAACTGATAATAGACAGCTACATTTATAATAGGCTTCCTGCCACAGCAAAGGACAGAATACAGCAGAGTTCGTTTTTATTTCAGGCTCTGTCATGCTCTTTTCCCCACGTGCCCCTCCTTACTGGAGGATTTTCTCTCTCAGAGCAAAATCAAATCACAATAAAACAAGAGCTTATGCTTTCCTCAGCACTGCACGCCTTCAGCACAGAGCAGGTTTGATACGGCTGAGGTTTGGTTTTTAAAATCACATAAACCCATTTCCTAAATGTTTCTATCACACGTCTGCATTTCAAAGTTTTTCTTTAATGGAATATTTGCATTACAGTGATAAATACTCTGAAACACAGTCTCAGGTAATCCTTTACTGCACTGTTTACTGGATCTCTTTCTGTCCGTTGGTTAGTTGGAAATGTTGCGTCAGCCGTACCGATCATGAAAGAACGATGAGTCTCATTACAAATTCAGCGACCTGCCTGGAGACAACAGTGGCAACGATGTCCAGTGTAAGTGATTGTTTAGCCAAACACAGGCTGTAGCTGTGTCTCAGTTAAGGGGCCGCATCCTTCGGAGGCCGCATTTGTAGGCTGATTACGTCACAGCGACGCAACGAAGGCTGTCCAAATGCGTAGACTCCAGCCGACAAACACTAGTGAACCTCGAGCTCCCGGCTAGCTATCGAGCTGGTGGGTAACAGACGTCTCCGAAAACATCGAAGCACTTTTGCAAATACGTGACGTCTTGATAACTCGAGCAGATATTTGAAGTTTACACAGCTACATTGTCACCTGAAAATAACTTAAAAATGTATTTGGTGATCCAGAAAGAGTAATATTAAAACTATGTAGCTGCTGCCATTGTTGAAAACTGGAACTGGCTGAGCCGTGCTATGAATTCTGGGATATGGTGGGCCACGAAGGACACACCCGACCCATCCTTCAAATCTGGGGAAAAGGAGGACGCTTTTGTCGGCTGGAGTCTACGAATTTGGACAGCCTTCGTTGCATCACTGCGACGTAATCAGCCTACAAATGCAGCCTCCGAAGGATGCGGCCCCTGAATTGAGACACAGCCTATATGTTTTTATGAACATGAATCTTGCATGAAGCTTTTAACACTGGAAACTACTTTTTGTTTCAATGTTGCAGATGATCAATGAAAGGCATGTTCTTTGTACATCGTAGATCCTTCCAGTTTCTCTGCTTCAGTTTGACTGCGTACATGTGAGAGGATGATCAAAGACAGTAAGTGTGGATGTGTTTGATTGTGAACAAATGCAAATTGGACTGTGTAAAAGGAGTGTACACTGGGCCACGACACAAAGAGCTGGAGCACAGAGAAGTGATTGACCTTGTGGGCACCACTCCAGTAGATGTCAGCAAAGTTGGACCACTTTCATACAACTGTGTTTTTTCTAGTGCCGAGTATGGATTTAATACTCTCTCTCGGTGGACCACCTCTCTCGCTTTTAAACGCTTTGACGGCCACGTTCTGCCGTAGTCTTAATGGTTTTAGAAAAACATGGTATGGTTTAGCGAAGGCAGCTGGAAATCCCACCAGACTCATTAGCCAAGTGATCCAGTGTTGAAGAATTTTACTACACTATTCTCCTGATGAATCTTTGACTCTGCGACGTGTACAATACTCATCCTCAAGCAAATAACCCTGAACCAAAGGCTTTCTTCAGCCAAACATGCCTCATAATCTGTTGTGTTCAGCTGAGGGTGCTGCGTGCTCTTTGTGCATACAGCAGCTGAGCTTTGGCTGCTAAAAGGCATAAAAATCCCAGAGACCATCTCCACTGATAAAATGTGCTTATTATATTTAGTAAGTGTGAGGAAAAGGAGCGCTGATGCACCGATACAACTGTGTTTAGCTCTGTTACGTGACCTCACGAGTTTTATTGAATGTATTCACAGTTATGGCGGTTACTGTTGCATCTGTTTTGTTCTCACCATGGGAGCTACATCACAGTTTGGCTGTTGCTGAGTCATTTTGTCCCAGAAACTTGTAGTTTGTTGGTTTCTATTCTGGTACTTGCTGAAAATCTTTTGTCTTTGAGCTCTTTTGTTAAGAATGACTTTGCTCCCAGGAGCACAGCAACAGAAATGTAAATTTGTTGTAAGATGCTAAAGAGTTTAGCTGTGATGTTGCAAAGTTTATTTTTACCCACTGCAGCAAAGCTCGTTTCTAAAATGTGTCCATTCAGGATCTGACGGCTTTTCTGTTTCCTGTGTCTGACCAGCCAGCTCTTCTTTTGATGCTGTGCAGATGAGGCTGTTTCAATCTTGAGCTAGCCGGTGGTTGTGCTACACTGTTCAACAGCATGAGCGCAGTGTAGAAAATGGACAGAGCAATTTTCTGTTGACAAATGAACGCACGCAGTGATAAAGTAGAAGGACTGATGATGTGCATTAACCGGTCACAGCGTTTTCAATAGAAGGCCAAGAAGCAGGGACCATTTTCACAGCACAAAGGTGCTAAAAGCCTTTAGCGGACGACTCATTTGAAACATTATTACATGAGAGAAGTGAATGAACCGTAATTACATCTTCCACAGCTGTTTGAATCAGTCGTCTGTCATCTGCAGAACATAAAGGTACGGCTTTATCTACAAGTTCTGTAAAGGGTTATAAATTAAAACGTCTCTGCTGTTTCAAAATACAAGAGTCTTGATTATTAGCTCGCATTTCAGAATTATGAAGAAGTGCTCATGTTAATGGGTTTGTTTATAGCACCACTGCTTGTGTTACCATCAGTCCTTCAGTCAGTTTAAAGAGAGTCACAGTTTCCCTTTCTGACCTGGTTCAGCCCAGAATGAATCATCTGATCTGATTTTTATTTTGTACTGATGCAGCTTTCTCACAGTGAATAAGGGTGGAAGGATTTGAGAACATAAAAGAAGAATATGCAAAGTTGACCTGTTTTCAATCATCAGTCATTCGACTGTTGGGGTTTTGTTTTCTTTGTGTTATTGTAGAGGTTTACCTTTCGATAGAAAGAACCACAAAGCAACTGTTCTTGTGATTTGGAGCTGTGTAAATAAAACTGAATTGAATTGAAAAATTGAACTCTGTGTACAAACAAGTGTATTTATGCTAGTAGTGATTAAATCTGTTAATATAAAAGTGCCTTGAGGCGACTGTTGTTGTGATTTGGTGCTGTAGAAATAAAGCTAAATGAAATTGAATCTGTTGCAATGTCACAGATTTGCCTGTGAAATATACTTTTTAAAAAACTCAAAACACGAGTTCATTCATGTTTTCCTCTTCTGCTCTTTAGGCATTAACAAAAGTTATGTGTTATATGATGAAACTTCATTTATGCAGATGGCTCTTTGCTACCATATGGCCTAGTTGTCACAGTTGCTAAATTAATTGCAGTAAGCCTACTTTTCCCTGTGCAGTGGGTAGATGTCATTATTGAGTTAGCTTTTAACAGGGATGGATGTGGAAGCTGTAAATCGGCTCTTAGTATGATTAACGAGAGAGTTATAGGTTAAATTTAAATGTAATTAAAGGTTAAAGTCTAATAGAAAATCATCTTCCTGGGAAGATGCTCATTTGACCTTCAACAGATGTTAGTTTTCTGGCTAAAATGTCTCTTCGGTCATAAACCTGTTTGTGCCATCAGAATGACTGATGAAACATGCTAAATATATCAATCACTGTTTTTCTGCAGCTTTTAGTGAGACCTGAGTTTACCTGATGTGTTGCTGTGCAGTGGCCATCTACAGCATCCGGTCCAGAACATGGTTTGAGGTTATTGTTTTGTTATTACCAGTGGTGGTACTGGTAGAGGCTTTCCGTGCATCCTTTCCAAACAAGCACCTGTTCAGTGTTTTCTAATGGCACCTTTATGGAGCTTTTCTCTGATCATTACAGTCTGACCTTGAGATGAGTTTGCTCGACACCCACTCCTGGAAAAACTGTGACATTTTACTAAGAATCACCTGAATAGTTCAGACCAACCACCTGCCAGTACCTGTGCTGTTATAGATGGGGTCACATTTGCTGATGATCAGTTAATCATGTGTATTTGTCACGTTCTGGCCGTTACTCAGCCTCTTAACACCACAAAATCAGTCTGATGATGAGTGCACACACTGACCATGTGGAGTGATGCTCTTTGACTAGGTTAGCTTTGTAAAGACTAATCTAGTTCTCAGTTGTGCAAAAGTCAAAACAAACATATCAGCATTTCAACGAAGCGAGGGCGTAGTTTAGGTGAAGCTCAGTATCTGAGAGTCTGAACAAATGAAAGGTCAGTGTCATGTTTTAATTAGATAAATATGACAGTTTGTCAGTGTGTTTTTAACTCTGCTCTGTTTTGGTCTGTCCCATTGACGGGACTAATGGTCATTTTGATATGTTTGAAATTATTGTCATAAGTCATTAAAACAGTCTATAACTAATGACAAAAGTAAATCGTTCTTGCACTGGAGATGCAGTGCAACAGTGGGCTTGATTACAATGCAGGGTGACGTCTTTTAAAAATAAAATTAATTTAATATAACTCAAGAACTCATTATAAAACCAATTTGAGTGTTTCTTATTGCGTATATCCAAAATACTGTCACAAATCTCTAACATGCTCTAACTTACTATATCTATTAATATACTTTATGTTGATCCCAACGTACTTTTACATAACATCACTGAAGGATTTGTCACAGCTGGGTGGGCAGGTGTGTTTGAGGTGTGGACCCAAAAGCAGACACAGGAGTGAAAACTAAAGCGTAACAAAAAGCGAGCCGCTGATTGAGGCTGTACGCAAAAAACAAAAACAAAGGAGGCCAAACTAGACTAAAATCTAAACTGGGACCAACTAAAACTAACCATGAAGACTATGATGTGAATATGAACCTGAACCCTGAGACTTGATGTGATGCAAACACACAAACACACAAACAGAGGACTGAAATACACAGGAGGGTGATGAGGGAAGTGGAAACACCTGGGAAACACAGCTGACACAAATGAACATGAAGCCACAGGGAAGCAAAACTAAACACAATTAACATGAAAACAAGACTTTCAAAATAAAACAGGAAACATGGAGAGAGAAGAACTGGGAGACAGAGAGAGGGAGAGAGACACAAGTGGAACCTACATGACAAACAGGAAAAGACTCATAAATGAGGAGACATAGATTAGACCAGTGTTTCCCAGCCTTTTGGAGCCTCAGCACATATTTCACATTAGAAAAATCACACGGCAAACAAAAATGTCACAAAAAGCATATTGATCATTTTTCCCTGCGCACCAGGTATAGTGGAATTGGCTCGGTGTTTCCCCAGCATACCATTTTTGCTTTCTTCTGACCACTACTCATGCTCGGGCCTTCATCTGGGTCCGAGTTTTCTCCAGATCCCAGGTCAGACTGACTACTTAAAAAAAAAAAAATTTACCTATTGCTCTTTCGCGCTGTCTCACTCACAGCATGACTATATAATTTCTTCTTCATCTTCTTCTGTTTTACTGGCAGTTAGCAATATATTTAATTGGAGCAAGAAGTTGTACTGCCCTCTAGTGCAAGAGAATGTAATTGTTCTGTCCAATCTGTCCAACGAGTACCAATCAGGTGAAACCAGATAATCTTCCACAGCACACCTGATCATTTCTGCCACGGCACAGTGGTTGGCAAACCCTGAACCAGACTAAAACTCAACTCAGTAACAAAAGAAGGTAACATTACTCCAACATAAGAAGTCAAAAAATACCAAATAAGCTCAAAATGCTGGCTCACAGACCCAGCCCCCTGACACTAATATGTGATCATGCATTTGGTCATATATTGTGTGTGTTACACTTTTACACTAAACCTTTGACAGAGCAAAAGCAGTTTTATGGTTCACGTCACCACAAACATTTGTGTTTCCTGCTGTATGCTTTGCAGTCCTGCTGGTTCATTGCTGTTCTAACACACTGCAAGTAAAGTGAAACTGCGGCGTCTAGCAGAGTGAGAGATGATGTGACACTTTACGTGATGCATTTAGTCCTCGTTATGCATTTTAAAGGGCTGATCTCTGACATTATCCAACTGCAGAGTGTGAGCACAGCTGCAGCTGCTCTGCCTGCTGTGACTGGTGAAGCGGTGACTGGATATCCAGTCATTGTTTGGACATCTCCTGCTGCTATGGCTCGGTCTGTGGTGGACTGGATATGTCCAGCTGCAGAAGCTTACAGTTTGAGCCTGTGAGACTCGTCTACCAGGTGTGTTACCTACATGCATAACTTCAATGATGCAAAGCCAGTGAGCGAGTGTCACTTCCATAGCAAACAGATATTTTAGAGCCATAATAAAACAACGATAAAGCACAACCACAGCCAAATTCTCTCGCAGCTGTGTGAAGTCATAATCAAAGACAGTCTTGACAGCAGCCAAGATTATCCAAACCAGTGGTGGTCTGGTATAATGCATGATACTGCATCAGCTTTTCTCCACTGGCTATCAGATGAAAAGCAGATGTGACTGTGAGATAATGCTAAACATGTCTGTGGTAGACGAAAAGGTTCTCGCTGTCTTCTTTAGGTGTTTTTGATTTCCTCGGTTCTTTCCGCAGCCAGTTTATTAAAGGAAAACCACTTTTAAGCTTGTAGCAATGACAGCTACATCCAGGAGGCTACAAAATGAACAACCTGGAACAAAAGAGAATTCTAAACTCACCGCGCTTTCAAATAAAAATGGTTATATTGGCATTGACAGATCCACAAAGATCAGAGGCAGAATACAGAGTTTCCCCTATTCACTTAAGCCCACAACTCCAGAGACAGAGACGTGCACTGAGTGATATAAATCTGAGGAGCCAAGAGCAGGAATCACAATTATCTGGCATTTGTGCAGCCAGTTCACAAAGCTGAGGTGAACTTCCTCTCACAGTCACCTCGTATTCCTCGCACAGCAGAACAGGTCAGAAGCTCTGGCACACTCTGCCATGCTGTGAGGCTCAAATATCACAGTCCCCATGAAAAAAAGAAACTAGCATATCATTTCCTCAACATCTGCTACGACAGCAGGATTTTGCCTCCTGTAAGTTGGCAAGGCCTTGTGCGACTGACATGAAGTGGACTTAACCCAATAGGGTGATTATTGCTACAGCCGCACAGAGCTAGGACTTGCCAGTTATTGCACAGAGAGGCAGGCTGCTGGTCATTATCACTCACATGCTTAAAATGCTCTCCTCCTTCAGGCCACCTTAGAAGAATCGGGATGAGGCCACAGACAGGCAGACAGAGATAAACACAGCGAGCCCTGAGCTGCTTCTGGAATCTTAAATTATCGTTTGTTTCCTGCTTGCATGAATACATTTGCAGAGAGGAGTACACTTTGTTTGTTAGTATATATTCATCACACACAGCGGTCCATGGAAGCGGTCAGTCTGTGACCAATAGGTTAGATGTGTCCACTCAATGCACGCTTCCTCCCACCATGCATATCTGCCTGTATCAGAACAAATACCTCTGTTCCAGTCCACCTCTTTCATTTCCCTCTCAGACTATATTGCAGAGGTGGGGAACAATTGTTCTGCTACATAACCCACCTCCTCCTCCTCTAATTCAGCACATCTAAAAGGAGGTCTATAGAGAGAAATAAGCCCTTTTCAAAGGCATTGCTATGGCTAATGGCTCCAGCTAAGGTCCTTTGTAAGTAACACATACATATTACCATTTTTGCCATTAAGATGGAGGCACACAGTGCGTATTAAGACGCCTCACAAAGTAATAATGTAATTATTATAAAACAGGAAAAGAGAAAAGATGTGATCACATTATCTTTCATTTCTGACATTTTGCTGCAGTCAATTCCGTTCAGTTTAATTTTTCTTATATGAATAAACTGACAGCATGTTACAGAAACAGAAGTAGTGATGGGACACTTAGTAGCAGCTTTGTCTGTATTGAACAGTCATTTGAATCAGTGTTTTTCCTGGATGTCAGCCAGTGAAAAACAGCATTTTCAATGTAAAATAAAATGAATAAAAGCCAAACAGTGATACTTTTTTGTTCCAAAGATTTA